>NC_058080.1:700402849-700666376 GCF_014858855.1 Bufo gargarizans | reverse complement strand
TTCGTTCAGCAGGACCTGCGCTGACGTCACTACGCTCACCATGTGGTGAGCGCGATGACGTCAGCGAAGGTCCTTTTGCAGGTCCTTCAAGAAGAACAAAGAAGAGGATCCCGGCTGCGCGATCAAGGTATGAGGTGAGTTATGTTTTTTATCATTTTTTAACCCTCAATGGACATTTACTTAGCATTTTGTATTAAAGAATGCTATTATATTCCATTATAACCATGTTATAATGGAAAATAAGTAAATGGGGTCCCGGGTCATAATCCTAGTCTCCTTAGCAACCATGCATAAAAAATCGCACCGCATCCGCACTTGCCTTGCGGATGCAACGCAATTTTCACGCAGCCCTATCATTTCTATGGGGCCTGTGTTGCGTGAAAAATGTGGAATATAAAGCATGCTGCGACAAACAACCCTCATGTGCGCAGCCCCATTGAAATGAATGGGTCAGGATTCAGTGCGGGTGCAATGCGTTCACCTCGCACATTGCACCCGCGCAAAATTCTCGCCCCGTGTGAAAGGGGCCTAAGGAATGCTGTTCATCCATTACTTTTGAGTGGCAGGCTATATAAGGTCTTTGACCTCCACCTCACTCGGGCGGGCCAATTAATCCCCCTCTGAGGTCACTGAATGATTTGTACTCACTGGGGGAGATTTATTCAAAGTGGTGCAAAAGAAAACTGGCATAGTTGCCCATAGAAAACAAATCAGACTTCTCCTTCATTTTTTTAGAGCTTGGTTGCTATGGGCAACTGACCTAATTTTCCTTTGCAGCAGTTTTGTTAAATATCCTCCATTGGGTCTCATTTATGAAACTGACAAGGCCTTGTTGTCTCTAGCAACCAATCAGAGCCCAGCTCTCATTTCTCATTCTGCCCTGGACAAATGAAAGCTGTGCTGTGATTGGTTGGTCTGGATGAGGCACACCACAGAGACTCAGCAGTCACAGGCCGCATGGAGACACGTCACTGCTGAGGCCAGTGAACGGCTGCAGTGGTGTGCGGGATCACGGCTACCGGAGACTTTTCATTAGACATTAGACAGATTTGCAGTTCAGTATTCTTGGAAAGCTGGGTGACAGCCATTACAGGAGAGGCCATGTTCAATACTGACCAGCTTTTCTAGAAGACAACTGTAAATGAAGGGATTGTCTGCCAGAATAAAACTTGTTAAAAAGGGTAAAAATGTGTTAATAATGTAAGACGCGGTAGTCACCTCATCAATCCCCCGTCCCTGCTGTTCTTACATCTACCAGGTGACGGGTCCCATTTCCTGGTACCACCTTGATATACAGGAAATGCCCGCTCAGCCAGTCACTGGCTGCAGTAGTCACCCGCCTCAAACACATTTCCTGTTTGTCCAGGAAGCAGAGACCCGTGCAGACCTGGTATGTGGCAGGGAATCGGTGAGGTGCATAAGGCTTTTTTTTTTTTTGTTTACCACCCCCCCTCCTCAAAAGGTGTACCCACCAGACAACACATAACGTAACAGAAGCTGCTGCGTTTACACACGCCATCTTCGTTGAATGTTGCACTATACCTTTTTGAAGGGGCTGCAGCGCTAGGATGAGTTAGGCTGGGTTCACATCACATTTTATGCCTCAGTTTGACATATACGTTAGAAAAAAAAAAAAGATACAAAAATGCAGCGCACCGCGTTCTTGTATCCTGCAGACTACGGTAAAAAAAGTACTGTATGGTATCAGTCAGAGGCATCTGTTTAATGTATACGTTAAACAGATGGGAAAGACGTCATGTGAACCGAGCCTTAGGCCCCTTTCACACGAGTGTGGGTGCAATGTGTGACGTGAACGCATAGCACCCGCACTGAATCCTGACCCATTCATTTCAATGGGTCTGTGTACATGAGCGGTTTTTTCCACGCATCAGTTCTGTGTTGCATGAAAAACGCAGCATGTTCTATATTCTGCGTTTTTCACGCAGCCCTGGCCCCATAGAAGTGAATGGGGCTTCAGTGAAAAACACATTGCATCCGGAAGTAAGTGCGGATGCGAAGCGTGTTTCACTGATGGTTGCTAGGAGATGTTGTTTATAAACCTTCAGTTTTTTTTATCAAGCGCGTGAAACACACATCAAACCGCTTTGCACCCGCGCAGGAAAAAACTGAACGCAATCACAGACAAAACTGACTGAACTTGCTTGCAAAATGGTGCGAGTTTCACTGAATGCATCCGGAGCCAATCCGTCATGCGCGTGTGAAAGAGGCCTAACTTAGGCGGTCTCTTCGTGGTATAGCAAGCAGAGCACCGTACATTGCATAGTGGCTGTGCTTGGTACTGCAGCACAATGCCATTCACATCAATGGGACTGAGCTGCACAAAGGCCATGTGACCGATAAATGTGATCAGATGTTGATGACGTATCTTTAAAGGGTTATTCCTATCTTGGACATTGGAGGCATATCACTAGTATGTGCCCCCAATGTCTGATAGGTGCAGGTCCCACCTCTGGGACTCGCACATATACTTAGAACAGAGCCTGCATAGTGCCAGAGGGCACACTGCGTAAGCGCAGCTTCCGCTCCATTCACTTCCACTGGGCTTATAGAAATAGCCCAGCCAGCACTCTATTTGCGGCACTCCTATAGGAACAGATTGTTGCCCCGCATGCACAGTGCGCCCTCCGGCACTTTGCAGGCCTGCACCTATCAGACATTGGGGGCATTTTCCCTTTATGGTCCATTCACACGTCCGTAGTGTATTACGGATCCGCAATACATCCGGCCAGCACCCCCATAGGACTGCTTATTCTTGTCCACAATTGCGGACAAGAATAGGACATGTTCTATTTTTTCCCAGAGCCGCGGACCTGAAGATCGGGGCTGCGCTCCGGAAATGCAGATTCGGACAGCAGTGTGCTGTCCGCATCCATTCCTGCCCCATAGAGAATGAATAGGTCCGCACCCGTTCCGCAAAATTGCGGAAAGGGTGCGGACACATTCACGGACGTGTGAATGGACCCTTAAAGGGGTTCTACACATTTTTCTTACTGATGATCTATCCGTCTGACACCCGGGACCCCTACCAATCAGCTGTTTAAGAAGGCAGCAGCCTTCTCGCTGTTTCCCGCAGACCCAACGACGTCACGACTATTATCACTGGCTCAGCCCCATTGAAGTGAACAGGGCTGAGACGCCCCCAGAGCAGTGATAGTAGTTCTGATGTCATCGGCCTGCGGGAAAAGGCAAGAAGGCTGCGGTGCTGTGAGCGCTTCTGCCTTCTCAAACAGCTGATCGGGGAGGGTTCCCGGTGTCAAACTTGACCTTGGGACAGCCATACCTACATGCTGTGGGTGGGGATTTCGAATTGAGTGTTAATTGATAAATTGCAAAATCGTTTGGACAACGTACAACCGCGACCTCTAACGACGACCGTTCTAATAAGAGGCCAGAGCTCTGGTGTGAGGTGGGCACACATCCTGGTATTATACAGAGCTGCTCCTTTAATGGTGTCTGTCCTGGCTGCACGGTGGACTCTCTCCTTCGCTGGCACTGAGGGTCATGCTGGGCTGTGCTGGCAGAGGCCTCTCTGCTTTATATCATTTTAAATGAGGAGCTGTCATGTTCTCAAGTGCAAAATGGAAAAAGTCAGTACAAACAGTTGGTGCTATTCATTGCGTGTGACTCATACCTCACTATCTATGGATGGGTCAGCTACGATAAAGAAACTGGCTCTTCCGCAGGATTCAGGACCATGATAGGTGCCCCATACCCAGGACTGCTTAAAAAGCAATGCCAGTCACACAAGAATTCTCCCTGTTCAGATTCATATTCTTGTACATATGAGCAGTATTATAGTAATTATATTCTTGTACATAGGAGCAGTATTATAGTAATTATATTCTTGTACATAGGAGGCAGTGTTATAGTAATTATATTCTTGTACATAGGAGCAGTATTATAGTAGTTATATTCTTGTACATAGGAGGCAGTATCATAGTAGTTATATTCTTGTACATAGGAGGCAGTATCATAGTAGTTATATTCTTTATCAAATTTCTTTTTATTTGAGAAAGATACATAGCCATGTAGAGAGTCATACATCTTGTGACCAGACGCAGCTGGAAAAGTGCATAATCAGCAAGCACAATATATTCAAAATTATTGCATACACGACTTCAAATAATAAAGTGACATATGTGAACAAATATCTGACGAGGGGGGGCTATAACAAGACAAAGGAAGGTGGATTGGGGGAGATGGAGGGGAGGGGGAAAGTTAGATGTCAATCAAAATCTTAATTCAAGACATGTCTAAGCCTAGAATTTGCGATATAGCTTCCAAGGAGACCATATTTTTACAAAAACTACTCTAGAGTCATTTTCCCAGTGGGCCAATTCTTCAAACCGATATAGTTGGTCAATTTTTTCCGTCCACATCAAGAACGAAGGGGCTGATTCATTTTTCCATAAAAGAGGGATCAGCAGACGAGCTGCTGTAATAAGCATGGTTGGTAGGTTATACCTTGAAGGAGTGAGCGTGCTATTTGGGCACCAGAGCAGCAGGAGTTTTGCATCTAAAGTAATCTGGATGTTACATATCCTGTTTATAGCTGCCCCTACTTCAACCCAGAACGGTTTTATTTTCACGCAGCTCCACCAAATATGAGATAAAGAGCCAATGTCTCCACCGCACCTCCAGCAGCCGTTTGGGATAGCGGGATTGAGCTTGTGAAGGAATTCCGGCGTCTTATACCATCTTGTAAGTAATTTATAAGAGTTTGCCTGGATTTTAATACAACGGTTGAGTGTGTGAGGATGAACGCTTTTTCAGGTTCTGACAGAGTCAGAGACAGTTCCTTCTCCCAAGCTGCAAGGAACCACAGATCTGGAGGTGCGGAGGAGAGTAACTCCCTGTAGAACGTGGAGAGAGGTTTCTTGGGGCGAAGGGCATTAGAGATTTTCCCCTCCAACCAAGAGGGATCAACCGTGGGCCTGGGCAGAGATTTCAAAAGCGCCAAGCAGGGGCGTTGCTAGGGTCTCAAAAGATCCGGGGCACAAGCCCCAATAAATATGCCCCCCCCCCCCCCCCCCCCCGCACTATGCTGTACTTGCTATACAGCGGCACTTACCTGTCACATCCAGGGCCTCCAGGTGACGTCTCCTCTCTGTCATCATCTTCTCGGTCTGGACAACTTCTCTCAGCCGCCTCGTCTCTGCAGAGTGTGACACACAGACATCTTAGCTTCCTCACTTTCTATCATTATCCCCCAACTGGAGTCCCCACAGTGTTATCCTGCTGCTTGCTATGCCAAAACCTCAACCCCCCCCCCCCCCCTCATACCCCAAATACTATCCTAAAGAAACATTACTGCCCCCCATAGTAATAGTGCTCCTCATAGTCCCACCAATAGTAATTCCCTTCTAGAATGCCCTTATTAGTAACACTGCCCCAACTGTGATAATGCTCCTCAACAATGCCCTCCCATATTAATAATACCCTCACAGAGTCCCTAGTAGAAATAAGGCCCCCTATTGTTCCCTCAGTGGCAATAAAGCTCCCTACAGACCCCACAGTAGTAATAAGGCCCCCATAGTGCGCTTAGTAGAAATAAGGCAGATCTACAAGACCCTCCTATAGAGCCCCCAGTAGTAATAAGAACGCCTATAATGTCCCCTGGATTTGCAGTGCCCCCTGTTAAAATCCTCCCTCCACCATACAGTCCCATGTAAATAACATCACCTCTTCCCCAGCCGCCTCCAACGCACAATCCCATGTAAGCATCACCCCCTAAGGCTACTTTCACACTTGCGTTCGTGCGGATCTGTCATGTACTTGTACAGGACGGATCCGCACCGATATAATACAAACAAATGCATCCGTTCAGGACCAATTCGTTTGTATTAGATTTAAATTTCTAAGTCCCAATACGGATCCGTCCTGACTTACATTAAAAGTCAATGGGGGACGGATCCGTTTACAATTGCACCATTTTGTGTCAATGCAAAGGGATCCGTCCCTATTGACTTACATTGTCAGGACGGATGCGTTTGGGTCCGCAAGGCCATGCGGACACAAAAAACGCTGCTTGCAGCATTTTGAGGTCCGCCTCCAAAATGGAACGGGGGACCGCACGGAGCCGAACGAATGCATTCTGAATGGATCCGCATCCGTTCAGAATGCATTGGGGTTAAACTGATGCATTTGGGGCTGCTTGTGAGAGACCTGAAACGGATCTCACAAGCGGATCACCAAACGCAAGTGTGAACGTAGCCTAAACCAGTGTTTCCCAACCAGTGTGCCTCCAGCTGTTGCAAAACTACAACTCCCAGCATGCCCGCACAGCCAAAGGCTGTCCAGGCATGCTGGGAGTTGTAGTTTTGCAACAGCTGGAGGCACACTGGTTGGGAAACACTGGACCCTAAACATTAAGTCCCATGTACATAAACATCATTCCCCCCCACCATCCACTTTCAACATACAGTCCCATGTAAATAACATCCCTCCCTCCCCCAGCCACCTCAAGCACACAGTTCCATGTCAATAACATCCCTCCCTTCAGCCCTAAAATACATCCCAGTTAAATAACTACAACTCCCAGCATTTCTCTGCCTCTCCCTTCACTTACCTCTTCTGTACAGACATCACCATTAGGCTCCTTCTCCTCTTGACTCCGGTCCAATCCTGAACTGGGAAGAGGCGAAGGACCTTTGGTGACATCACAGGCCATGTGATCAGCAAAACAGGCTGTGATAGGATGACCTGGATGGTGACATCATCCAGGTCATCCTATCACAGCCTGTTTTGCTGATCACATGACCTGTGATGTCACCAAAGGTCCTTCGCCTGTTCCCAGTATAAGATTCAATTGTATTTGCCGTTCTGTGTACGGCAATACAGTTGCATCTAGCAGGCAGGCAGGACATTCGGGGCATGGGACAAAACATCCGGGGCCCAGGCCCCGAATGTTTTAACCTAGCGACGCCCCTGGCGCCAAGTCTTTCTTAAAAGCGATAAGCGATAGGAAAGAGGCTCCTTGAACCCTCGGGATTTCATATATTTTACTCCAATTTAAAGGCACCTGATACAGTTATGATGTCTTTCAGTTTAAAGTTGGCTAGTATAGCCCAAATTCCTGTTGCATCAGAGGTGGCAGGGTGTGCATATGCCTGCAGCAGATCTAAGGGGAGACTCAAGCTTGGGAACCTAAGGGTAGAGGACCCATATAGTTTGGTCCATTCCAGTAACAAACCCTTCCATAGTGGCGAGGTAAACTTATTATTAGCAGTACATTTGCGTAAGCCCCAAAGAACTAACTTGTCCCTATAGGAGAGCAGATAACACTCCAGTCGGGAGACAAGGCCGAGAGGGCGCCAGGAGATGAGGCTCAAAGCTCTGTTCAGCATTGATGCTTTGTAGTAAAGGTATATGTCAGGTAGGCCGAAGCCTCCCAACCTCCGCTCCCGAGTGAGAGTGGCATAAGCCAGTCTAGGGGACCCTCCAGACCAAACAAAGGTTGAGATGACCCTGCGGACCTCCACAAAGAAGGAATGGGGTAGCCAGATAGGGAGTGTTTGGATGAGGTACAGCAGTCTGGGGACAATAAAAGCTTTAATGAAGTTTTTCCGCCCAATCCAAGAGATAAACGGAAGTTTTAGAGCTTGTAAGTGTGATCTAATGGATTTCAGCAGAGGTACATAATTTAACTCGAAAACGTCTTCCGGTTTTGCTGAGATATGTGTACCCAGAAAAGGGATTGACTTAGTGGCCCATGAAAAAGCAGCGATACCTTTAAGCGTATCTACAGTAGCGGCTGGGCAAGAAATATTCAGGGCCTGTGACTTAGTATAGTTGATCTTAAAATTTGAGACTGCTCCATATTCCTCAAAAAGGGCTTGAAGTCTGGGGAAAGAAGTTAGAGGGTTGGACGTTATGACCAAAAGGTCGTCTGCAAAAGCGGCCGTCAGATGGGTATGCGGCCCCAAGGTGATCCCCTTAATGTCCGGATCTTGCCTGATCCTGGCCAGCAGGGTCTCCATGACAATAACAAAGAGGGCAGGTGAGAGTGGGCACCCCTGCCTCGTCCCATTAGTAATGGGGAAAGCTGGAGAGAGTGTTCCATTAATCCGTATTCTGGCAGAGGGGAGCGAATAGAGTGAGAAAATGGATTGGATAAACTGGTCCGGAAGGCCAAACTTCGACAGTGCTCGAGACATGAATTGCCAACTGATCCTGTCAAAGGCCTTCTCTGCGTCTGTACTGAGAAGGGCTAAGGGTATTGATTGTTGACGAGCATGCATGATCAATTGTATGACACGGACCGTATTTTCGCTCCCCTGCCTGCCAGAGACGAACCCCACCTGCTCCTCGTTGATAATGCCAGGGAGAACCGACTGAATTCGTTGAGCCAAGATTTTGGCCCACCACTTCACATCTGTGTTTAGGAGCGAGATAGGGCGGTAGCTCCCGCAATTTAGGGGATCCTTATTTTCCTTGTGGATTACCGTGATATGGGCTGAAAGCGATTGGGGAGTGAGGGGACCCCCTTGGAGTAAGTAGTTACATAAGGTATTAAAATGGGGAATTAGGGTCTGCTTAAAGGATTTGTAGTAAGAGATGGTAAAACCATCCGGACCTGGGCTTTTCCCTGAGGGTATGGAGGAGAGAACTTTACAAATTTCATCGTCTGTGATGGGAGACAGGAGCTGGGCTGACTGAGCTGGGGTAATAGTAGGTAACTGGAGGGAGGAGAGGAATTTCTCTGTCGCTTCGCCTAATTGAGCTGGTGACATGTGATCTGGTGTCTTAAGGTTGTATAGGTCCCTATAGAAGGCACAAAAGGTCTCAGCTATGTCTGGGGTCCCTTTATGAAGGACGCCTTTGTCATCTTTAACTGCTGCAATGAAGGAGTCAGTTTTTTGTTTCTTCACCAAAGCGGACATTAGTCTATTCCCTTTGTCTCCGTGCGCATACGACCGGAATTTGGCTCTAAGTAAAAGCTTAGCTGAAGTGACATTTAGCAGGTTCTTGAGCTTAGTACGGGCTTCTGAAAGCTCTGAGGCACAACTAAGGGCCTGGGAGGATTTGTGCGTCAGCTCTAGAGCCTGAATCTGGGAGAGAAGCGTCGCCACAGCCTGATTCCGTTGTTTTTTAATATGTGCACCTAAAGCTATCAATTCGCCTCTCAGGACCGCCTTATGGGTTTCCCAAATAATAGCAGGGGAGGGAGCGTCAGGGCCTGTAGTATTAGATGTGAAGAAATCCTTTATGATAGAAGATAATTTAGCAGCATGGGAGGGGTCTGAGATAATAGTCTCATTAATACGCCAATTCCATTCCCTCTTTGGGAGGTCCCGCAGGGACATGTTCAGAAATACCGGAGCATGGTCAGACAGGGTGATGTTCCCTATGTGGGAATTGATAACTCTGTTAGCCCAGGATTTGGATAAAAATAAATAGTCTAATCTATGGTAAGATAGTTTAGCAGCTGAATAAAAGGAAAAATCCCTACCCATAGGGTTAGTGGTGCGCCAGATATCTAGAACTCCTAACCTCTGCAGGGCTAACTTAAGGCGCCGCAAACGGGCATGTGTAATGGCAGACTTCCCATTAGAAGAGTCTAATGCAGGATCAAGGGTAGCATTAAAATCGCCTCCTAGAATAACCATTCCCTCCTTAAAGGAGGATAGTAGGCCAAGGGTCTGAACGAGCCAAGCAACCTGCCCTCGGTTGGGAGCATATACAGTTGCCAGGGTAACAGGTGTGTCAGCAATAGTGCCCTTAACAAACAAGTAACGACCCTCAGGGTCTGCAGAGACGGCAGAATGCTTAAAGGGGAGCTGCTTGTGAATCGCTATGCTGACACCCCTGCTAGCCGAACTATACGTGCTGTGGAACCACTGAGAAAACCGTTTGGGGGGCAATTTGGGGGTCTTACCCTCTCGGAAGTGGGTTTCCTGGAAGAATGCTATAGACACTTTATCCCTCTGTAAAAGGGCCAGGATTTGGGACCGCTTGCAAGGCTCGTTCATTCCCCGGACGTTAAAGGATGAGATCACAATAGACGACATTCTGAGAAATAAAGTAGACAATCAGCATCTGACAATGCAATATATGACATCTGACGGTGTACGACTAAGCATTTGCAATTCGACATCTGATGGAAGGGGAGTGGATCTGACACACAAGGAAAGGAGGGAAGACAAACAGGTGGGAAACATGACAACATTGCAAATATGGCTTGCAAGAGAAGCTCTGCTGAGCACCTGACTATATAGCGACCCTTTCGCATCACGGCTATCAGCCGGGGTCTGTCAGGTGGGGGGTCCCGCAGAGCTAAAGATGGCCAGTGGGCAGCCATCAAGAGGGGAAAAGGGTAATCCTCGGGTACAACCGGGTTAACCCCTGCAAAATAGGATGAAGGCAGGGAGTGGGGAAGGGAAACATCTCAGAGAGGCTTCCGAATCCTAAAACAAGAAAAAGATCATACTAACAGCAAACAATAACTATAAGACTGGCAAGAAGCAGCAGCCTAAAGTCAGGTAAAGAACCCTGGGGCACATCCAGCTGCAGGCCTTCCTGCCAAAGTGGCATGCAGTCCCGCACAAATCGCTAGAAGCGAATAAGAAATGAAGAGAACCTTACTAACTGTCAGGTAATCAGGTTGAGGCAAGTGCAGACTTTTCAGCCCTGGTTCTGGGCCCATTCCTCCCTGGTACGGAGCTCCAGCCGGCCGTCTGCGGAGGTGGTATAGGTGGATCTTCCAGATCCGCCGGCATCCATGATGGAATTTCAATGGGGGATATCCCCAATGCGGCCCAGCTTGCTTGAAGGTCTACAGGTGTTCGGATGGTAAGCTGGCGACCGTTCCGCAGAATCGCTATGCCGAACGGGTAGAGCCAGCGGAATTGAGTCCCGGACTCTCTGAGGGCATTCAGGAGCGGCCGCAAGATGCGCCGCTTAGCCAATGTGGACGGCGCCAGATCCTGAAAGAACTGGATAGACGACCCTTCATACTGCAGACTTTCGGCCTCCCTGCCTGCTCTCATAATTGCGGCCGTATCCACAAAGCTAAGAAGGCCGCAGATCACATCCCGAGGTGGATCTGCAGCTTTGGGCTTTGGCCTAAGCGCGCGGTGTATGCGCTCAATTACGATGCGCTCCGATCTGTCAGGCCCGAGGAGACCCGCGAAAATCTCATGCGCCACCTTGTCCAATGCTTCATTTGCGAACGACTCTGGGAGGCCACGGATCCTAAGATTCCTCCTGCGGCTCCTGTTTTCTTGGTCCTCGATGCGAAGAAGCGCGTCATTTAATAATGCGGAATGCGCATTAATCGCATGATACGATTTCTCCTCCCTTTTAACTGCCGCCTCATGCGCATTTTCTAGGTCCGACACCCTGTGCCCGATGCTGCGAAGATCCTCCTTAATATCGGAGAGGTCCTTTTTTATAGGAGCGAGTGCCGAGTTGAGCACTTCCAGGAGCGCAGCTTTGGTAAAGGTTCCCCCCTGGTATCGGGACTTACAAGTCGAGGTATCAGAAGCGCTGCCAGCATCCGACTCCTCTTCCGCATCTGATAGCTGAGCAGGTGTCGCCGCCATCTTAGGGGTCTCAGCCGCTCTAAGCTTCGGATGTTTCCTGAGATATTGGTCCATCTCAGGCTGTCTGGACTTAGCAGGAGTATGGTCCACAGGTTCTTTGGTTCTGTCCTTTCCCACTTTACCCATGTGTGCAGCTTATTAGCTATTTTAAGGGGTTAAAACACCGGTAAGGTAGAGGAGCTCAGCAACACACAGCCATTCAGCTAGGCAGCCAGGCTCCGCCCCATAGTAGTTATATTCTTTTACATAGGGACAGTATTATAGTAGTTATATTCTTGTACATAGGAGGCAGTATTATAGTAATTATATTCTTGTACACAGGAAGCAGTATTATAGTAGTTATATTCTTGTACATAGGGGGCAGTATTATAGTAGTTATATTCTTGTACATAGGAGGCAGTATCATAGTAGTTATATTCTTGTACATAGGAGGCAGTATTATAGTAGCTATATTCTTGTACATAGGGGCAGTATTATAGTAGTTATATTCTTTTACATAGGGACAGTATTATAGTAGTTAGTGTATTCTTGTACATAGGAGGCAGTATTATAGTAGTTATATTCTTTTACATAGGAGGCAGTATTATAGTAGTTATATTCTTGTACATAGGGGCAGTATTATAGTAGTTATATTCTTTTACATAGGAGGCAGTATTATAGTAGTTATATTCTTGTACATAGGAGGCAGTATTATAGTAGTTAGTGTATTCTTGTACATAGGAGGCACTATTATAGTAGTTATATTCTTGTATATCAGAGGTAGTATTATAGTAGTTATATTCTTGTACATAGGAGCAGTATTAGGGCTCTTTCACACAAGCGGAGGCCGTGCGGGTAATCCGCTGCGTGAAAGAGTGCCAAACCGCGCTCTGGACAGCAGAGACACTGAGCATTAACATAATTGATAATGCTCTTTGCCTCTCTGTGACCTTTTTACTACAAAATCATCACAGTGAGATAAAGTTGTCACCGTGATTTTGTAGTAAAAAGGTCACAGAGAGGCAAAGAGCATTATCAATTATGTTAATGCTCCGTGTCTCTGCTGTCCAGAGCGCGGCTTGGTACTCTTTCACGCAGCGGATTACGAGCACGGCCTCCGCTTGTGTAAAAAAGCCCTTATAGTAGTTATATTCTTGTACATAGGAGCAGTATTATAGTAATTATATTCTTGTATATAGGAGGCAGTATTATAGTGGTTATATTCCTGTACATAGGGGCAGTATTATACTACTTATATTCTCATGTATAGCCTACACCAGTAAAATTCACAACACCCCCCCCCTCCCCCCCAAGATTCATTACAGAAGACTGGTAATCTCATGTCTGTTGACACAGCCTGACAGGTTGAATTGTTCATTGTCCGTTACTCCCTTAGAGAGAAGGGGCATCAGGGATGCCTGAGGTCGGCTTATCTCCCTCTGGAGAAACAACACACTTAGGTCTGTGAAGGTTCTCATTTATCCAGGTCATGGTATATCTGTAAAGAATAATTCAAGGCAACTGGACGTACTGTAGATTTCTTGAAAACGTTTCACTCGTTCTTCCAACGACCTTTCTCAATTCTGAGTGACTGTACAAGAATTCTGGGAATAAATATGTAACTGAATCCACATCTGGTAATTATACCCAGCATTGGGTCAAAGGTGTTGATTCTATTATCCTAATTGGAGTCAGTAGGTGATAAAGACTTCCCAGAAAAAGGTGTCAAGACAGCATTGTATGTGGCAGACAATAGATGTCTAACCCCCCCCCCCCCACCTCTATTCAAGCTTGGCCTCTCCATTTTTACGTAGATGGCCTCCTTCACGCCTCGTTTGTACCAATCGGCCTCCTTATCCAAAACACGTACTTGACTGTCTTCAAAGGTGTGACCTGTTCCTTTTAGATGTAAGTACATGGCTGAATCTTGACCAGAGGTTTTTGCTATTTGATTCCCACCATCCTCTAGACCACAAACTGGGAGTCATCCAGACTCTACACCACCGGGCAGAGAAAATCCCCACCAGCACAGAGGCCAAGGAACTCAAACACCTCAGAGGGGCACTTAAAACTTGTGGGTATCCAGTTTGGGCCTTTGTCAAAACAGAAGGAAGGAGAAGAAAGACCACCAAGACTACCAGTGAGGGCGAGAAGCATGACAGACGCAAGAATATGGTTATCCCATATGTAGCTGGGGTGTCTGAGAAACTCAAAAGGACTTTTAATAAACATCACATTCCTGTTTGCTTTAAACCCAGCAACACACTGAGGCAACAACTGGTTCACCCCAAAGACCCAACGCCTAAACACAAGATGGACAACATTGTGTACGCAGTCCAGTGCAATGAGGAATGCTCAGAACTGTATATCGGCTAAACAAAACAACAACTACATCAGAGTATGGCTCAGCATAGAAGAGCCAAAACCTCTGGTCAAGATTCAGCCGTGTACTTACATCTAAAAGGAACAGGTCACACCTTTGAAGACAGTCAAGTACGTGTTTTGGATAAGGAGGCCGATTGGTACAAACGAGGCGTGAAGGAGGCCATCTACGTAAAAATGGAGAGGCCAAGCTTGAATAGAGGTGGGGGGGGGGGGGTTTAGACATCTGTCTGCCACATACAATGCTGTCTTGACACCTTTTTCTGGGAAGTCTTTATCACCTACTGACTCCAATTAGGATAATGGAATCAACACCTTTGACCCCATGCTGGGTATAATTACGAGATGTGGATTCAGTTACATATTTATTTCCAGAATTTTTGTACAATCACTCAGAATTGAGAAAGCTCGTTGGAAGAACGAGTGAAACGTTTTCAAGAAATCTACAGTACGTCCAGTTGCCTTGAATTATTCTTTACAGATATAACGCACTTAGGCCTCATGCACACAACCGTTGTTTTGGTCCACATCCGAGCCGCAGTATTGGCGGCTTGGATGCGGACCCATTCACTTTAATGGGTCCGCAAAAGATACAGACAGCACTCCGTTGCTCCATTCCATGGTCCGCCCAAAAAATATAACCTGTCCTATTCTTGTCCGTTTTGCGGACAAAAATAGGCAGTTATATTAATGGCTGTCCACGCCGTTTGCGTAACGGCGGAACGGACACCATCCGTGTTTTGACGATCCGCAATTTGCGGACCGCAAAACACACACCAGTCGTGTGGATGTAGCCTAAGGATGCAGCTTTTATTTATACAGAACAATTTAAAAAATGAAAGCAGAGCTCCGATTGGTTCCTGGTGGCAGTAAGGCTGTTTTTAGAAAACTTTGATAAATCTGCCCCAAGGTTCGTACAGTGGACGGTATAAATCAGCCATGGGGTGAACTGATGGAATGATCGCAGATCACCTGTACATATGACACATGAATCAGTACGTGTAAAATTCCCAATCTCATACTTTTATTTCTGCCCAGTGTGTAGAAAGGGCAAAGTCACTTTAAATTATATTTACAAATCTTTTATCTTTTTACATTTATAAAACCTTTTTACTCTAAAAGTCCTGTAGTTCATTGTGTGAAGCGGACGCTAAAAAATACTGATTGTAAAGGTAGTCAAGTTACAGCTGGAAGTCCAACATCCCATACAAATAACTACTGAAGTGCCCCCTCTAACAGTAAATATGGTTACCAGGGCCTGCCCGCTGTGCCCTCACATGGAGATGGCAGGCATAAAAAAAAAAAAAAAATCTAATTTTGAAAAAAAGTCTATATTTTGTTTTATTTTGAGCCCTAGAAAGTAGTCTTCTGCATAGCACGTGGGTTGTAGACCTTTATCTCAGGATTCAGACACTGCAAGTGTCCACTGCAAAACTCTTGGCGCGATTCTGTAATGTATTGCATGGTGCCCCGGGCCCCTGTGCAGGTGTAGTACTAGGAACATGGAAGGTGCTGTTTGAGGAGTTCTCGGGTTGGTTGGGGTATTCTGTCTGGAAATCGTACTTGAAACTCTACTATGAGGTCGCCGCGCTGAGTGGGGACTTTGGGCAACGGCAAGCCTTCACCTCGTAGCCGTTTGACGGTTCCTGGCTTGATGATGTCGCTGCAGGGTAGCGGGATGACTCGTCCATCGATGGTGGGAATGTTGACTGTGCAGCCACACAGAGCCTGAGGAAAGACATACAACGTGGGGGGTCAATTGGTGGGTACAGCCGGAGAACAAACTCATATACCAACGTGCTGATCTCGTCACTGACTGAGGAGTCTCAGCAGCACAGAGTATTTCAGGAGAGTAGTGAGCAGATAGTGTCAGCATGTGATAACAGCAATAAAGGTGAGAAAAAAAGAGGCCTAAGCTATTGCATGGTCCCCACAGCAGCACAGAGGAATGAGATGAGAACTCAATCCCAGGAATTTTACACAGTTTCAAACTGGCCTTTTTTTAGGAACGTGCGGCTGTGCGTCATGTGGTTTACCTCTATGCCGTGAGGATGGCGACACAACCTTTCCTCGTGACCTGTAGGTTTTATTAATATGGAGCGAGATCATAAAACAAATGCATCATTACATATAATTTTTTCTAATTACAACACAGTCATGTATGATCTCAGCTCTGCAAACCCTTAACGATGCTCCACCCTTAGCATTGGCTATGTAGTCAGTGACTAACGTCTAGCATCTTTGTAATATACCCTAGATTAAAAAAATTTCAGTTGATTACCAATCTAGAATTACCGTACTACGTGGAAGCCGTCACCAGATCTTATTAACGTTTATCATTAGAATACACTGAGAATACATCCTAACATATATTGGGCACCACTGTGTTAACGAACTAAGCTACATGGGCACCAAGGAGGTCATTCACAATATTACACCCCTGGGTACTCAAAGTACTAATTGGAAGAATGAGATCTGTCAATGGCACCTTGTTGGCTGTTTTATAGGTTGCAACAGGATTTCATGACAATGGTATATTACACACTAAACTGGACTTTACATGGTGCGTCAGCTCATAAAGTGATGGTATCTAGCTAGGGTATGCCATCACGTTATGATCGGGGATGGGGGATCCTCTGGCACCTTTGCTGGTCCTGAGAACAAAGGGGGCCACATCAGGCCATTCCAAACAGCTGGCCCCCATTCACTTGAATAGCTGTTCCCATGCATAGCAGCGCCCGGCGGTGAAATCTGTAGCACTGTGGCCCCCTCACTCTCCGTATCGGTGGGACCACAGTGTCCATTGGGCTTGCCACTTTCCATAAACCTAGAATAGCATGTAAACCTGCAATATTCTGTGGAAGTGTCAGTCTTCACTGATTCTGGCATTTATTTTAGGAGGATAGGGGAGTTCAGCAGAGTAGACCAAGTATAATTGCACCCATAGGAGACTGCACCTAGATGGCTAGGAGAAAAAGCTGTGCCCTCGTTAGAGTTTCATGTGCCTGGAGCAAAGCCTGACCCCGACTATTCTTGGACGTGGAGAGGTGCTAAATATGGAAGAAGCAGTGACAATGTCCACATCACAATCCCCTGGGAACGCAGCGAGCGGTGCTGTGAGGTTCACACCTTTAATGGAGCACAGCTATTCACCTTGGCACGTTTACAGGACATGGCTTATTACAGCTACATGCAGACCCTTAGATTGCTGGCTAAACCCTGCGGCTCTGGAACACTGAAATACAGAGGAAGGCCTCATGCACACGACCGTTGTGTGTTTTGCTGTCCGCAAACACGGAGTGATGTCCGCATCTTTTGCGGCCCCATTGAAGTGAATGGGTCCGCATCTGAGCCGCCAAAACGACGGCCGTGTGCATGAGGCAGAAGTATGTGAACCCTTTGGAATGATATGGATTTCTGCACAAATTAGTCATAAAATGTGATCTGATCTTCATCTAAGTCACAACAATAGACAATCACAGTCTGCTTAATCTAATAACACACAAAGAATTTAATGTTACCATGTTTTTATTGAACACACCATGTAAACATTCACAGTGCAGGTGGAAAAAGTATGTGAACCCTTGGATTTAATAGCTGGTTGAACCTCCTTTGGCAGCAATAACTTCAACCAAACGTTTCCTGTAGTTGCAGATCAGACGTGCACAACGGTCAGGAGTAATTCTTGACCATTCCTCTTTACAGAACTGTTTCAGTTCAGCAATATTCTTGGGATGTCTGGTGTGAATCGCTTTCTTGAGGTCATGCCACAGCATCTCAATCGGGTTGAGGTCAGGACTCTGACTGGGCCACTCCAGAAGGCGTATTTTCTTCTGTTTAAGCCATTCTGTTGTTGATTTACTTCTATGCTTTGAGTCGTTGTCCTGTTGCAACACCCATCTTCTGTTGAGCTTCAGCTGGTGGACAGATGGCCTTAAGTTCTCCTGCAAAATGTCTTGATACACTTGGGAATTCATTTTTCCTTCGATGATATCAATCCGTCCAGGCCCTGACCAGCAAAGCAGCCCCAAACCATGCTGCCCCCACCACCATACTTCACAGTTGGGATGAGGTTTTGATGTTGGTGAGCTGTGCCTCTTTTTCTCCACACATAGTGTTGTGTGTTTCTTCCAAACAACTCAACTTTGGTTTCATCTATCCACAGAATATTTTGCCAGTACTGCTGTGGAACATCCAGGTGCCCTTGTGCAAACTGTAAACGTGCAGCGATGTTTTTTTGGACAGTAGTGGCTTCCTCTGTGGTATCCTCCCATGAAATCCATTCTTGTTTAGTGTTTTACGTATCGTAGATTCGCTAACAGGGATGTTGGCATATCCCAGAGACTTTTGTAAGTCTTTAGCTGACACTCTAGGCTTTTTCTTCACCTCATTGAGCAGTCTATACTGTGCTCTTGCAGTCATCTTTACAGGACGGCCACTCCTAGGGAGAGTAGCAGCAGTGCTGAACTTTCTCCATTTATAGACAATTTGTCCTACCGTGGACTGATGAACAGCAAGGCTTTTGGAGATACTTTTATAACCCTTTCCAGCTTTATGCAAGTCAACAATTCTTAATCGTAGGTCTTCTGAGAGCTCTTTTGTGCGAGGCATCATTCACATTAGGCAATGCTTCTTGTGAAAAGCAAACCCAGAACTGGTGTGTGTTTTTTATAAGGCAGGGCAGCTGTAACCAACACCTCCAATCTCATCTCATTGATTGGACTCCAGTTGCCTGACACCTCACTCCAATTAGCTCTTGGAGATGTCATTAGTCTAGGGGTTCACATACTTTTTCACATGGTGTGTTCAATAAAAAGATGGTAACATAATTTTTTTTTGTGTGTTATTAGTTTAAGCAGACTGTGATTGTCTATTGTTGAAACTTAGATGAAGATCAGATCACATTTTATGACCAATTTTTGCAGAAATCCATATAATTCCAAAGGGTTCACATACTTTTTCTTGCAACTGTATATACTATACATGGAAAAGCAGGAGTTAAACCAATTTTAATACTATGTGCAAGAATATAGTAACATAGTTTATAACTACTATAATACTGCCTCCTATGTACAAGAATAGAACTACTCTAATACTGCCCCTATATACAAGAATAGAACTATAGAACTACTGTAATACTGCTCCTATGTACAAGAATATAACTACTATAATACTGCTTTTACACACTTGCTTTTTCACATTGTGGAACAGCAAGAGGACTCTTAGGCTCCATTCACACGTCCGCATCCATTCCGCAATTTTGCGGAACGGGTGCGGACCCATTCATTCTCTATGGGGACGGAATGGATGCGGACAGCACACAGTGTGCTGCCCGCATCCGCATTGGCGGAGCGCGGCCCCAATCTTCAGGTCCGCAAAAGGTAGAACATGTCCTATTCTTGTCCACAGCTGTGGACAAGAATAGGCATTTCTATAGGGGTGCCAGCCGGGTGTGTTGCGGATCCGCAACACACCATGGACGTGTGAATGGAGCCTTAGAAGACCGGACACTGGACATGAAGACCACCGCTACCCCAGTCTCATTATGTGGTCAGGCTGCCATCATGTCATGGTCCAGGGTCTGACGTCAGTGCCAATCCCCAATATATCTGATGATTTCCAACTTCTCTTCTCATTCCAAAATCTTTTTTCCATGACAAGGACAGGATTGAGCAACTAGAAAACCTTCCCCCTGCACCGCACGCACGTGGTGCCCTGCAAACACTGGGTATTAATACATGGTGCTTTAAATAGCTGGACTGGAAACTCTGCAGTGACCAGGTGGAAGCAACAAAATAAGTCAGTAAGGCGATATGGGTGGCAGCAGGCATGGGCCTATACATGAGGGGCACAGACCAGGCTGGGGGTTACTAAATCCACCCTGAATACAAAAAAATGGTCCCCCATTACAACTGCTGGCAAGAAACCAGCAGGGACAACTACACTGGGGGGGGGGGGGGGATGTAAGCGAGCCAGTGGAGTCAGTGCATTTTGCTTGATCATCGGGTAATTGCCGGTACTTTTATACCGCCCGATATCGCTAACGAGTGGATTTTCGGCCCGTGTAAAGGGAACTTAAGGGGCCTCAGAGCTGGAATCTTGATATGGACAGCTGCTCCATTGTTCTCTGGCAGCGGGTTTGATAAATCTCCTTGGCCACAAAAAAAATGGCAGTACTGGTCTGAGAGGTGGTCTGTTCCCACCACTCATATCCCTTTAAGGGCTCGTTCACACGTGCTGTGGTCAAATTGCGGTTCGCAATGCAGGGGCTCTGTCCGTGGGGCAGGCCCATGGGGATCGCAGACCCATTCACCTGAATGGGTCCGCGATCCTTCCGTTCCGCAAAAAGATAGAACTTGCTCTACCTTTCTGCGGTGCGGAAGCACGGAACGGAACCCCCAGAAAGCACTTCGCAGTGTTCCGTTTCTGCACCGTTCCGCATCTCCGGATTTGTGGACCCATTCAAATGAAGGGGTGCATCCGTGATGCGGAATTACCACGGAACGGTGCCCGTGTATTGCGGGTCCGCAATACGGGAATGGTGTAGATTTCCCCTTTAAGAGGCAAATCCTGAAACATTAAATCCTCCTCCAGCAGAGATTATTTAACGCTGGATGATTAAATAATGACCTAATGGTGATCATGAAATCTCAGGCATCTCCTCCCGCTGCACACCCGATGACAGCGGCGCTGAGCTCGCAGCATCTCCAGATAAACCTGTAAGGCCTCTTGCACACAAACGTATTTTCTTTCCGTGTCCGTTCAGTTTTTTTTGCGGAAGGTACTCCGTGTGCATTCCGTTTCCGTATTTCCATTCCGCAAAAAAATAGAACCTATCCTATTCTTGTCCGCATTACGGACAAGGATAGTACTGTTCTATTAGGGGCCGGCTGTTCCATTCCGCAAAATACGGAATGCACGCATATGTCATTTGTATTTTTTTGCGGACCGCAAAATACATACAGTCGTGTGCAAGAGGCCTAACACGCATGTCCTGTGTATCATGTGTACAGAGTCCTCTGCCCTGCTGAAAGGGAGGGGAAGGAGGTAGAGGTGATAAAATGATAATAAAAGCTTCAATTACCCCACTGGTGTGAGACTGCAGTGGTCACATGGGCATACAACCACATCACTGCTGCAACCAAGTAAACAGAAAAGGGCGTGGCAGTGTCGGCAGGAAGGTGAGCAGAGGGAGGGTTGGGTCGGGGTGGGATAGGTGATAAATGTTCATTGTGGGAAAACCCCTTTTATATTGTATAGGTCTCTTCTTGTTGCTCACCCCTTAGAGAATTGTTCAGGGAGTGTTAGATTGGGTAGCAGTCTCCTGACTCGATGACCACCTTTTTGAGTACATGAAGTGGTCGCAGGAAGGTCTATCTGCTGCACAAGAGGGCCTACTACCATCTGGTCAGCTAGGTTAGCAACATGGTGTGCCACTGCCATAATATGATGTAGTATACTAATGTGCAATCGTCAGATATGTGCCATTAACTACTGACAGGTAGGACTCCCCCACCACCACTGATGTCTAAAAAGAGGGGGCCACAAACTAGATCAATTGCAGTGGTCCTGTAGAATTTTCCTTATACAGCATCACTCCTGGCAATTAGAGAAAAGCCAAAGGGGGCTCAGATCTCCTTATTACATACCCCAACCAATCAGACATATTGATTTGTATGTGGTGAAAAATGCCCTTTAAGTGCGTTCAGAAAGTGCACCCACCTCTTTCAGGGTGATCTTGGCAGTATAGACTATGTTGGACCCATCTCTCTTGAAATGTGCATGAGGTCTGTCTTTCAGTAGGAACACAATGTCTGCAGGGATGTTCTCTGACGTGGCATCCCCCTCTTTCGGGAAGGTGATCTTTGTCCCCTCCTTCCAACCTTTCTTGATCACCACGTTTAGGATCTTGTCCTCGGTTCTTACTGTCCGGCCGTCTGGATTTAACCTTCTCCTTGTGATCTTCATACGCTTGGTACAGCCATGATAGATTTCCTCTAGTGACACCTTGAGCTCATGAATGACCGGGGGGTCCTGCACTTTCCGTCTGTTGTGCAGCTGATCTGCGTGCCGCCGGTGGAATCCGTTCACGCCATTGAACCCAAAGCCACTAAAAGGATAGTCGTCATCCTCTTCGATGTCCATGTCTTCATGGTCAAAGCCATTGGCCATACGGGTGCGGCCTGAGCCAAAGAAGATGTCAAAGGGGTTTGAGCCTCCAAAGAAAGAAGCAAAGGTGGCATGAGGGTCCCCGTGGAAGGTGTAGTGGAACGAGTTTCCAGTGTTACCTGATGATCCACCTCCTGTCTTGAGACCTACATGAAGGAGAAAGCATATCGTTTAGGAAAATGTACGCTCTGGATGTGAATGGAGTACCATAAATGATCCTATCCTCTTGGAAATGTATATGCCCTGATGTTCTGTAATGTTAAAGGGAACCTGTCATCACCTTTACTAACGGCAGCATAAAGTGGAGACAGGTGAGTTGATTTCAGAGGTCTGTCATTTAAAAGTTAAAAGTAAGTGGTTGCCGAAAACCAACATCTCAATCATTGCAGACTGTGTCTGGAAAAGAGTCACGGCCACCTGAGAAGAGTCCTGGTTATTCATGAATTCCTGCTCTCCTGCTGATGATTCAGTCTTCTACCTAGTTTTCTCCCTTTCTCTCTAGGAGAGAGCTGCCAATCATCAGCAGATGGGCGGGAGACAGGAGATTAGGCATAACCAGGACTCTTCTCGGGTAGATTTGACTCTTTTCAAGGCCTGAGCTGCAATGATTATCATGCTGGTTCTCAGCAACCACTTACTTTTAGCTCATGAGGGACACACCGCTGACATCAGCATTTCTGTATTTCTGTCACTACTTTATGCTATCCTCAATGAGGTCAGCATAAAGTTGATGACGGGTTCCCTTTAACATGTGGCTTCATACTGGTTAATACAAAGTTGTGCATCTCCTTGTAGGGTTACACTAGATGTCTTAGCCCTGGAGTCCTCTTGTCTTGATTGTAACACCTAGGCTCAGTGATGGCTCTGGGCACTGTGACTGTTAATTACTTCATATCACAACACCAAGAACCACAAAAACCTCCTTGTGTGCACCGGACACGTGATCAGACAGAAACCTGGCCCGGATTATTTTCAAGTATAAACATCGCGGCCGCTCTGCACAAATAAGTCCTGACAGGTCCTGGTTATTAATAAGAGTAGATGAGCAATCTCTGCATCTGCCTCCCACTGGAGACGTCTACATAGTTACTGAAACTGAAGGGTTCTTCTGTTAGGGTGCAGCCACATGCAGATTTCACCCTACGCCTTTCATTGATTTACACAACTTAAAGGGATTGTCCAATGAAAATTATTCTACAGTTTTCAAACCAGCACTTGGATCTGAATACTTTTGTAATTGCATGTAATTAAACATTTAGCATAGCCACTGAGTTATTCAAAAAAATGTATCTGTATAGCGCCACCTGCATTCAGTTTTTTTCTTATTTCTTTGACCTGCTCACTGAGATGGTCGCACATGCTCAGTTTTATTCTTCAACTGCCTCCTGTGCTGTGATAGGGAGAGAGGTGCAGCAGAAAGGACACTCCCCTTGAGCTTCCAGCTTAATATAAATCCAGCAGAGCAATGAATGTTGAGATCTCTGGATCCATGTGAGGTACAGGGCTGGTTCTAGCTTTGTCTTACATTAGTCATGGGATGACCCCTTCATAGGGAATCTGTCACCATGATTTAGGGCGGATAAGGAGTCCAGATGACTCATGTTTTACTTTCCTACTGCCCCCAGTTCCCTCGCTGTTAACACTCAGCTGCGCTGAAATACATAGTTGGGACTGCCGTGCATGCACACAGAATGGAGGGGACTCATGTGCCGCATGCAGAGCAGTCCCTACAATTGAGGATGAGCGAACCTAAGCTTTACAGGTTCTGTGTTCGGGTGATGTAGGAATTCCATTATGGTTGTAACGGAATATAACAGAATTCGTAGACTGAATTCAAAATGGAAACCTTTTAAGAGGCACTCCGTTTTGATCCGTCATAATAGAAGTCTATGGGCAGCATAACAGATCCGTTCAGTTTACGTTATGTGGGACTTTTCAGGTCCTGCATAACGGAAACGAGGACAGATACATTATGCTGCCCATAGACTTATGTTATGACGGAATGCAAAACGAAATGCCTCTTAAAAGGTTTCCATTTTGAATTCCGTCTACGAATTCCGTTCCATAACTGGCTTTCTCCACTGCCCATGTAATGTTCGGGTTCGCTCATCCCTACCCACAATGTATTTCAGAGCGGCTTTGAACATTAACAGTGCTGGACAGAAAGCGATCTGGACTCTCCAAAGGCTTCTTTCACACTAGCGTTTTCCGGTATTGAGATCCGTCATATGATCTCAATACCAGAGAAAAACGCTTCTGTTTTGACCCCCGTTCATTGTCAATGGGGACAAAACAGAACGGAATGCTCCAAAATGCATTCCATTCCGTTTGGTTGCGTTCCCATACCGGAGAGCAAACCGCAGCATGCTGCAGTTTTCTTTCAGTCACGGGATGCAGAGCAAAACTGATCCGTCATGACCCACAATGCAAGTCAATGGGGACGGATCCGTTTAACTCTGACACATTTGAAAACGGATCCGTCCTCCATTGACTTTGAATGGAGTTCATGACTGATCCGTTCATAACTGATGCAGATGGTTGTATTATCAATAACGGAAGCGTTTTTTGCTGATCCCTGACGGATCAGGCAAAAACGCAAGTGTGAAAGTAGCCTTGTCTGTAGTACTACTCATGTAATACTGCAGATAATAGTTTAAAATCATGGTGACAGGTTTTCTTTAAGATCTCATCCACACTGATTTGCAGTGGCAAATCCACAGCGTATCGGTCCACTCTAGTCAATAGAAGGGGGTCCCGAGCCTCAACCCCTCCCTGACATCCATGTGATCTAACAGGGTATATGGACAGGGGTTATCCTGGGGAGGGGCTACTCCTTCTAATACAAACTTCAATCCCTACATTATTTGAGGCTCCACATTCATTACATGGATGGATGCGGCCAAGGTGGGAAGAGTTATGGTTAAATCTTATAAGAGATCAGCACAAGGACTGATGTAGTTATGTGAGGATTGTCTCAAACTTCTCACTGAAGCATTTAAAGGGGTATTTGAGTGACAACAATTACCTATCCACTGGACGGGAGTCCGATGTCCTCTATTTGAATGAAGTGGTGGTTGGGCATCTGCGTTACTGCTCCACTCAAACCCTAAGGGACTATCTGAGAAAGCTGAGCATAGCGCTTGGATATCTTCATTAAAGGAGAAGTGAGCATGCTCCCTCAACTGACATTCCGTAAGGGAGGACCCCCCTTTTGATGATTGGTGAGGGTCCCAGCAGACAGACCCTCACCAATACAGGGCATAACCTGTTGTTCCTTGAATACGCCTTTAAGAATGTGATCATGATCAGTGGATGGACAGATGGTATTTTCAATACTGAATGGCACACGACTCATCTGTTTTAATTACCACGGCAGATATGACACGCTGAATGTACAGCATCACATAACTTCTACGTAAATATGAGAATAGACATTAAACATGGCCAATCAAGTTGCATAATGGCCACCTTCCAGAAGCATACCTCAAATCTCACAATGTACGAGGCTGAAAAAGGCTCAGCTACACCTCAGGTAATGCCATTGACCTCTAAAGGATCATGATGCCATTGACCAACCCACCCAGGTTTTAGGGCCTCACCTTCCTCTCCGTACTGGTCGTACACTGCCCTCTTTTTAGGGTCACTCAGAACGTCATAAGCCTCTGCAATTTCCTTGAACTTGTCCTCGGCGTTGGCATCCTTGTTCTTGTCTGGGTGGTACTTGAGGGCCATTTTGCGATAAGCTTTCTTGATCTCATCCTCGTTAGCCCCTGAAGGGATGCCCAAGATCTTGTAGTAGTCTTTTCCCATGTCCACCGTTTGAGGCTTCTGGTCAAGAATCCTCGCCCCTAGAAGGAACATGACACTGTTATAGGAGTTTAGGTGCAGATATCTCGTATACCACATTTTAGCTCAGACTGGTGACTGTCTCACAGTATCAAAGACAGGTCCTCTAGTATTATTCCTAGAAGAGAGTACCTGAGTTGTAGATTAGAATAATATCTGGGGACTGAAACTGGCATGTGCGCGGCACTGTACCATGTAAGACCTATCCACAAGGGTGGCTAAAGTTCATTTAGACATGGATAGCGTGATATTTTTCGGAAGTGTCAGTCAATGTTCCCTCTAAGTCTATGCAGTTGCTGAGCGGCAATCTGTTAATAGGGGTAACATTCCCATGTAGCAGCCACTGGATAAACCTGCAATACCGTGTGGCCATCATTTAAAGTGGTATTTCCATCTCTGATTTTTTTTTTTGCGGATACGCCATAAAATCTGATAGATGCAGCCACTGTCTGGAGAACAGCTTCAGAGGTTCTCTGTGGTGTTACATAGGACTGCAGGTAACACAGAGATAACAGAGTACAAATAATGTAGTAGATGTTATCTGCAGTCCTATGTAACACCCCAGATAACAGTAATAACTGTGAATACAGATAATGTAGTAGATGTTATCTGCAGTCCTATGTAACACCACAAATAAGAGATAACCAAGTACAGATAATGTAGTAGATGTCACCTACATTCTTATTTAACACCACATATAACACAGTGATAACTCTCCCAGCGCAGATAATGTAGTAGATGTCGGGTCGTCATTTTGTGCAGGGCTCAAGGCTGGTGTCGCCGCCTCCTCCTCCTTCTTGCCGCGCTGCTGCCACATGGATGAGGACACAGCAGCAGCGCAGTAATGGGGAGGAGTTGGCGCCAGCCTTGAGTCCCGCACAGACAGTCCTGATGCTAGGCTAGTGTCAGGACATTATGAGCACTGTGGGCAACATGGAAGTCCAAGGCTGGACCTGCGGAGGTAAGTGGGCTTACAATGGCCCTGCGGGGAAACTATAGAATCTGGGCGTCCACGCAGCTTAGAGGGAACACTGGTGTCAGTATATTGGTGAGTGGGCATATACATAGAGGTATACGGGCAAAGTGCTGCATTCTGAATTTGATTTGCCTTACAATAATGCCTGATTTTTCAGCCTGGCTGGAACAAGACATATATATGAATGCTTCAAACAATCCAATGACTTCAATATTGTAAGACATCTTCTATTTACTGGAGAATCTTTTTTTTGGAGAGGTCATCCTTCTTTTTTCATAGACCAGGGAAGGCATGGACCCAATATATACCTGAAGATGATGTCTCACCAATTGCTGGTGACATGGCCACCCTTAGTAATAAGACAAGTATAAAATCCAGTCATGTCAATGCGGACAACCATACAAGAAGCTGCCGAAAATAGTAAGATAGTTAGTCCTAAAGGCTTTCGTTAGATCAGTTATATAAATGGGTTTATGACCAAGACAACATAGAAGGACTATTGGCAATCTCTTTAACACTGAGGGCAATACAGATTTAGAACTCTTATCTCAAGGTGGCCATACATATTAGGCAAATGTCTCATGAACCAGCCAGTTTTGGTGGGACTGGTCAACCATCTAATCTGTATGAGGGTGTCCTAACCTTCTCCTGATGGCAACTGTCGAGGAATGAAGGATCAGGCAAGCTGGATTTCAACATCCTTTGTTCCATTATCCCCAATGACAACGCTTGAACATTCATCCAACCCCAGTGCATGTGAATGGTGGGGGGTGCTGTCGGAAGGAAATGCTGTCAGCCAACATCTAGTGTCGCCTTATAATTAGTCTAAGCAAAAGGGTCTACTCTATCACTAAGCAAGTGATAGTTTTTTGGTGGAGATGCAGAACAGAGATTAATAGGTTAGTAAATATAAGACACAGTTGGCTTACAGGGGTTTTCCGAGACTTTTCTACTGATGACCTAACTTCTGGATAGGTCATCAGTATCCCAGGAACCCCCGCTACAGTCTTCTTGCAGCTTAGCCTAGGCCAGTGGCGGCAAACCTATGGCACGGGTGCCAGAGCGGGCACTCTGAGCCCTCTTTGTGGGCACCCACGCCCTGGAAAAAGTCTATGGTCTAGCAATATGCCTTAGACTTTTACTGCCATTCATCAGCTCAGGGTGCACTATGAACAGCACAGGCAGCGCACTGAATGTAGGCAGGCTATTATAGCTAAATGATAAATTACACAGACGATATACTATACTGGACTGTTGTATTCAGGTTTAACCTGCCGTGTTGGCACTTTTCGATAAATAAGTGGGTTTGGGTTGCAGTTTGGGCACTTTGTCTCTAAACAGTCCACCATCACTGACCTAGGCCATGTGTCATCATCAGTCATGGTCATCGGTCACAAGGCCTGGGCGCAGTTCAGCCCCAATGAAGTTGGTGGGGTTGAGCTTCTATACAGTGTACAGCACTGTGTACAGGCCAAGGCGCTACTGTGATCTCCAGTGCCTTCTCAAACAGACGATCGGTGGAAGTGTCGGACCCCCACTGACCAGATACTGATGACCTATCCAGAGGATAGGTCATCAGTATTAAAGTCTTGGCAAAACCTCTTTAAAGAGGCAGTCCACTCCTATTGATGGACTATAGTCTGGGTAGGCCATCAATAACTGATTGACAGGGGACAGCTAGCTCCGGAGCTGGTTACCAATGATATTGATGGCCTATCTTGAGTATAGTCCATCAATAATAAAGGAGTGGACAATTTGTAATCGAACAAGAATTGCCATAGTAATCCTAAAACAACCTTCATGAGTGCTAAGAACCCCCTCCATGATCTAGAGCAGACAGCTGGTTCTAATGGACTCCAGCTAATCACTTTTTGGCCATCATGTAATGCTGCTACTTAATGAACATGCAATGGAAACTTCTCTGGGAAAAATCAGCTATGTGTGAGCTGTGAGAAGTCTGACATCCAAGGGGTTGTCTTTCTGAGACCTTACTCGTTATGGACCATTTTTGCTCCAGTCACCAGTCATTGAGATGCACACCGACGTCTACAAACACTGAAGCATGCAGAAGTCACAGAACCTTAAAGAAATACCTACCCCCGAAATGAGCAGATAGAATTCCCAATGTTATCCCCACTTTAAAAAACGTGGTTCTGCGCTTCTCCTGAGCGCCGTCGCTAATAGACTTGATAAAAAAATTGTTTCCGACTTTTTGCCTGGGTTCGCACTTAAACATGATTTGTGGCCTGCGGACTTGGAGTGTTGTGGGCTAGGCAGTCCCACAGATGCGGCAAAAGTGCAGGCTTCCTTCTAGGTGTTTAGGCAGACATCTAGTAGAAGGAAAAAAAAAAAAGGTTTGGAGGTAGGAAGAACCCAAAAAGGTTCAGTGTGAAATGAAAGGAAAAAATATATATATTGAAAAGAAAGGACAAGAGTAATCAATGGGCAAGATAGGAATACGTGATGAATGGAGATGATAGTCTTCTTATAGCTATGCTTCACGAGATTGAGGGCGCTTAAGTGACATGGACTACAACATCAAGTCTTAATAGTTGATGACCAGGATATTTTCAAGAGATATTATACTACACCCTGACTTTTCATCTCTGAGATCATCGTGAACTAATATTTCGTGTTCAACTGGATAAACTTGAATGAAAATGACAAGAAAAAAATCTGACCTGTGTGATGGTAATAACTTGATGAGAAGACACATGAGGTCAAAAAAATGAATACAAACAATATAAATTTTGTCCCAAAAGGTCTTGAAAATGAGAGGAATCAGGAAGTCGTACAAATGATAAGACAAAAGATCACGGACAAACTGGCAAACGAGCAGAAAAGATGTTGGCTCCAGCATGAAACATCTCAGAGGGGTTGAAAAGATGCAGTTGAGGAGATAAATCATTGTTACACATACATCAATGACAACTTACAATGTCTGATGTAGCCCATTTCCCTACTGCCAATGAACTCTTGGAGAACAAGCTGATTTATACAAGGGGATGAACAGGGAGGAATGTTCTTTATGCTGAGGTAGTCATGACCCCCTTGGCTTCGTCAATGGAAATCACAGGCTCAGCAGGGACAGGACATTGCACGTTAAGGAAAAACCAATGCATTGTGCTCTCAGACCACAACCTTCTCTACACTAAACTGTTAGGGTTAATTCACTAGGGTCAGATTGGACACTGACCCCATGCATGTAGTGGGGTTTTCCCATCCCACCACATGCTATGAAAAGCCTCCATTTAGATTTTTGGATGCACTGTAGGAATAAAGAGCTGACTGACTATATTGACTGTATTCCACTAAAGCTTGAAAAACAGTGAGGCTAATTCCCGTGCGGATCCACGGCAGAAATTAGAGCGATATCCTCAGAATCCTGCTGGTGGATCCTCTAGTGCATGTCGGATTAAATCTGACATGTATGAACATACCCTGTGTGACTTTCTTCCTATGGAGGGCAGAGGAAGTGTTGTGTGATGTATGGTAAACCTTGAAATGTTTTAGACAAATGTAGTTGCACAGTTTACATTGGGCAATGGCTTCTGGTCCAGTGTGTGGCTCAAGTCCTCTTTTCTTGGTCCAGCCTAAGGGTATGAACTGGTATACTTTCATTTAAAGTCAAACGTAATAGATAAGGGGGTTGACTAGACACGTCAGTAGGGTCAGCTAGGTGGAACATCAAGTCCATGCAGAAGATCATATCGCCTTCATATTAGGAGTCTGTTGGTGGTCTTCATGTTGGCTGCAAAATCAGTGTAAAGAAGCTATTATCTCTTGGCTCGGTTTCTTAGCAAGTTTCTACAGGATTTAGGAGAATGTTCCGGCCACAATAATAAGCAATTAACAGAGGATGGATCACTTGGGGCTTGTCCATGCTCGGTAAGCTTTAATGATGTGGTTATAACGCAGAGTTTAATAGCTGCTACATCTGCTGGAAGAATTTAATTTACCTTCTAAATTGTATTAATTAGTTCTGCCTGCCTGCATTATGGAGAGCTGATGGGCATTTATTCTTCTTGGACCATGTAAAAGCTGAGCCAACCGAGGCCTTCACAGCACAACCTTGGGTTTCCCATCACAGTGGAGATAGAAGGCCAGAATTGTAATCTGACAGTGTTTCGAGGAGGATGTTGAAGGATAAAATCTCCTCTATAGTTCACGTCTATGCGCTGGAAACACTGTGTGCTCTGATGAGTGTGTGTGGGTGGTTGAACTGTATTGTGTAAATGCTCTTGGGGGAGGAACGTCGCCTGATATTGTGCTGAAAATTCTGTGATTACCTGCTTGCTGTATCTATAGATCCTAAGGAACATCGGGTGCCCTAACCTACTTCTAAGAACATTACTCAGAACATGTGTCGCCCACACACAGCAGAAGCAGACAAGGTAGACGTGAGGTACAAAACATCACATGCCTCAGTGATGTTGGTGGAACATGGCCATCCACGTGGTGTCTTCAATGCATACTTGCCCAGCATATGTCTGAAAGACGCTTGTTTGGTATATGCTGGATCCACGGGGGCCTATAGACACCATGGAAGTATGCTTCGTCAGGCTGGACCACACCAGGCTGTGTACAACCAGATTTCGGCAAAATACACAAAGCACCTCAAGGGAATAAAAAATACCAGTATCCTGAAATACATTATAAACGTAATGTAGCCTCCATGTGTAACAGAGAAACAAAGTCAATGGCGTCATCCCAAAGCGGCCGAGGTGGGTCATTTTAACGCAGAAGTGATGACTGGTCAGGGACCGAGGTAGTCGTGTGACCATTACAGAATTCTTACCAATCACTTCTACTGAAGTGCGACTTGAGAAGCTGTCTTGTATTGCCCAATAGTTGCACAGTCAAGTGGCCTTCCATGAGTAGGGATATGTAGCTCCATTTATTGTCTTGCCTGGCCCTCAGAGCTGAACTCCAACTGGAAATGAATGGGAACCAGGGTGGTTGTGCAATAACACCACTTCTCCGGATGATATCTATTGGAGTATGACTAGAGAAGTTGCCCACTTAGAGATCACTCTGTAATCATTTGGTGCCAGTCTCTGAGGGTACAGAATAACTGTAGGCACTATAGGACAGCACTAAGGTATGCATAATGGTACAAAGCCACGATTTTCGCCGAGATAAAGCTGCCCGGTCACGTGTCTCCAGCTCTGAGCCATTAGCAGCAGATAACCTCTTACCATTAATCACCTCCGTGCCCGAATCCATTCATTCCCAGGCTCGGTGCCTCCTCCATTCACCATCTAGGCAGTTATTTTTGGCAAGAAAGTCTCAAGTGAAACATCAACCTCCTCGACAAACCCAGCTCAACATCTTGGGCAATTCCAGGAATTTCTCTGCCATGTGTCACCCAGCTGGAAGGAATGACTTCAGCACTGAGCGGATCCTAAGGATTCTTCTGGATGGAGACTATTAATAACATTCCCGAGAACATATCTCCAGGTCGCCATCTACAGAGGGGCTCCCCTGTGTTTTCAGTGATGACAACCAGCACTCTTTTCTCCGAGGACTGGTATTATTAGCGTCGTGAATCTGCTGTGCTGCTAGAAACGTGACTTCAGCCGCAGGGAGACTAGGACAAAGCCCCTTGCCTTTTGCCATTTGCCATTTTCTGGTTCGCCCCATGTAAGACTGATCTTGGTAGGGTTGGAGGAGCCACTCCGGGTTCTTCAAGATTAAAGCCTCGAAAACTTAACTTCCTAACATACTTTGCCTTTAGATACCTTCATAAAAGCAAGCTCTGTGCTTGCTGTCTGTGAATGAAACTCCATACAGAACTGATTCTTCTCACAACTAAGGGTTTGCCATAATTATATCTTGTCTAAGCAATCCCCTGTGAAGAGTCTGTACACCTACATAATGGAAACCTCTCCGGACATGAGACACATAGGACCTCCTACCTAGAGGGGGGACTACTACAGCAAACCCTCAGATGTGAGCAGGACTACGTCAGGATGGCTTTTGTGCCTCTGGCTGGTTTTTTTTTTCCAAGTGTCCCAACCTGACCATGGGTCTACTGAACTGAACTCACAGCATCAGAAGGACCTACGATACTGAGAGTTTGGGTCAGGATGCCTGTCCATGAAACTGTTGGCTTTACGCTGGATTTTGTCTGCTGCAGCTCCGCTTCATTGTAGTGAATGGAACCCGGCTGCAATACCACACACGACCTGTGGACAGATGGGGCGCTGTTTTTGGAAGATGGCAGCCATGTTTTCTAATCCCGAAATGACATGACTCGGGAAGTCAGGCTCCGGGCCACATGATGCTACAATAAAGCAGCCGGTAAGATGTTTGACTGCACTACGCTATCCCTGTTGTAGTTTACAATAAGAAAAAGAGAGCTTCTTTAAAATTTCAACCAAAACCTGCGAGAAGATGCTGTATGTATCCAGTCCATAGAGAAGGGGTCAGCAACCTTCAGCACACCAGCTGTTGTGAAATTCCCAGCATTCTCCATTAATTTCTATGAGAGTTCATAGAAGAGTAGAGGAAGTATGCACATGCTGGGAGTTGTAGTTTTACAACAGCTGGAGTGACTAAGTTTGCTGACCCCTGCCATAGAGCAACCTCTATCATAAGCCTGACGGGAGCACTGCATGGACCCCCACCCTCCCCCATCAGTGTTTATAGGGCAGGCAGAGCAGTCTATAATCCGGAGACCACCCTTTAGCCTCCACCAGATCCGCTCCATATCTGCAGATTTCTCCATGACACTGTGGTTGGGATTTCAGCATTTTAAACCAGCCAGCAGTTTACAGACAATTAGCGGTTTCCGTTCCGCCCCCGATATCAGCAGCTGACTGCCAGCTGGGAGCGTGGCCCTAAAAAGGAAAAAACGGAAGAACGAGATTCCTGCTCTGTGCAGCAGTGGATGGCGTGTGAGTCATAGCGACAGGCGCTCGTCTGCCACCGAGCACGGCAGTGTGAATACAGACGCAGCGAGGGCTGATTCATCACAGATAATAGATACAGCGGACCACAGGGGGCGCCGCCAGATAGTGTCAAGAGTCAGGACTGTATAATCACCGGCAGCAGTAGTGCTGCTCACCCAGCTTTCCTACAACCCTAAACGTCAAATCTGTAGTCGGACCCCCCTGTCCTGTATCCCCCATACACAGAACTGTAGGGACAAGTACTGGCAGCCACCCACCTTTCCCAGAAACAGATACGAAAGCTGTATGCAGTCCTGCTCAGCTTTCTTATAGTCCTGAATGGCAATCTAACCAGTTATCCCTTAAAGGGATTGTCCGGATTCAGAGCTGAACCCGGACATACCTCCATTTTCACCCAGGCAGCCCCCCCCCCCCCCCCCCGGTGAGTTCCGGTGACGTACCGGGGCTCTCCATAGGGTAAAACAGCTAGGGCGGCGCTAAAGCCTGCCCATCAGAGCCGGTGACGTCACAGAACACATTGCTGGGTGGAAGCCTCAGCCCGGCAGTGTCTTATTGTAAATAAAAGAGCTGGATCGCGCAGGGCAAGGGAGCGCATCGGAGCATGAAATGCTTCGATGCCAACATCAGAGGGGCTGCCTGGGTGACAGTATGGGTATGTCCGGGTTCAGCTCTGAACCTGGACAACTCCTTTAATACGTCATCATCATGAGGCTGGCCGGCTGGGATCTGTAATACTGATCATATATCCTTAGGTATCCAGCTTTCCCAGAACTGGATTGAAAGGGTTTGTCCAGCATTACAAAAACAGAGCTACTTTCTTCAAGAAACAGTGCCACCTCTGGCCACAGGCTGTGTGTGGTATTGCAGTGCTATTCCCTTCAATGGCGCTGAGCTGCAATACCAGACACAACCCACAGACAGGTGTGGCGCTGTTTCTAAAAGAAGGCGGCCGTGTTTTTATAATTCTGTATGGCTTTAAACAAAATGTTTAAAGCGGTTTTGACTTTTTTTTTGTCACACATTTTACTTGCGGTTTATCAGCCTTCTTTTTTTGTTTTTCCCTATAGAGAAAACGCTTAAAAAACCGCCCCACCTGAGCATAGCCAAGGACTGAACGAATGGCGGAATTAGGACGTTTTCATGCAGGAGGGTCGATTAGTGTCAATTCTGTACAGAAAACATCCGGCTTAAGACTCCACAGCTGGGATTTGTGGGAACGGGTGGGGGATGGGAAGACGCACAGAATGGAGGCACAGCCGCTCTGCATGTCACAGACGGACACGGAAAGCTCTGCAGACGCTCCGCACCGGGTGATTCATCCGACCTACAATTTGTGCCAGACTACACTGGATCCTCGCCCGTTCCACATGGCACCGACAATCTGGATGGCACCAGCGGAGACGACTAAGAGGAACCTTTAATGCCATGGTTACCGAGCGGGAGAACAGAAGAAGACGGCAAGATCCATAGCGACTGATGTAGCAGAGCTCAACTTCAGTGCACGGACTCTGCTCTTTTTTTTTTTTTTTTTTTAAAGCCGGAGGAGCGTGCTTTCTACGCCCGTGCAACAAAATCGTGCAGCGTGCCACACAAAAAACGTGCACTAGGTCACGGTCCATCACAGTGTACGGACTCGGCTCTGCTATATATGCATTTCATAGCTCCCTCTTCAAGTGTGTGTGTCAGCACATAGAGGGTTAATTCTGCCTCCCCCACTCAGAATAAAACATGACATCATCGCTCACCACCCATCGATGACCCCCACCCTATTCTGTAATTATAGGGATGAGGTCAGGGGGGCGGAGGTTAGGATTTTCCCCCAGCTCTCCGGGGAAAAGCACAAATGCCATTCATCCTGTGGTCCATGAATGGACTGGCAGCACCATGGCAGCGCCACCCGCTGCCCTCTCTATCAATGAAGACTCTCGAGCAGTCACGTTACCAGGCATGAACTCCTTGGTGAGGACATGGCGGAAAATGAGGCTACCAGGGAGCCGGTGGCAGCGGAACCGGGACAGAATGGGAGGGGGTGATGACTTTTGCAGTGACTGGAGGAACCTGACTGTGGAGATGGTCCCCAGGGAAGCAGATACGGGCAGCTACCTATAGAAGGCGCCTGCCCTAAAAGGGGGGTCGTGGGAAGGATCCCAACACAACCGCCTGAGCAATCCTGTAGGTGACATTGGAGATAATGGATGATGGGGGTCATCCCTCCATACACACACATCAAAGGGTGCTGGGTCACATGACACGACTTTCGGACAGTTCGAGGGGTAAAATATTTAATGTTAGTGACCCAATCATTCCCATCTACATAGTGACAGCCACACTGACCTACAGGCTGAAGAAAATCACATTGAACAGCATGGAAATGACAGCGACAGGGGTGATGGTGCAGATAATGGGGGTGATAGTAGGGGGACACAGGGATGAGAGTCGGTCACACAATTGTAGTGACATGAGAGGGGCTTGTAAGATCTCCTCTCCTGTAGACTGACCCCAGCTATGAGGACCTGAGACCTAGATGGTGACAGGTTCCAGCTGTTCCAGCATATGGTGTCCTACAGAGGTCATAAAGTCCTGCCAATGTCCACAAGCAGCGGGTGACAACCTCTCCCCCCCTCCCCACAGGGAACCATGGTCATTAACATGCGGGGGACGAATGGTTAAATTAGACAGCACAGACAGTCATAAGCATGCGCAGTACAGCGCTCTCTTACCCGTCTGCCGCCCGGCTGCTTTCCTATCGCCCAACTGAATCCCAGAGTCAAGGGACAGTCGGCAACTAGCAGCCGCCGTGACGTCACGGGAAACCCGCCCCCGCACTCGAATGCATAGGTCGCTTCCTATTGGCTGCAGGTGGTCACAGAAAGCCAATCACAGCTCAGCCGCATCGTAGCCACTTTCTCCTGCTGGGAGGCGTGGTCACGTCAGTTTTTATTCAGAAACAGTTACACAGGCGCTGCTGATTGGCTACACGAATTCTGAGCCGTGATTTGCTGGCGTTTCAGTCGGGAGCTCGTGTTTCTGATTGGCTGGGTTTTTGAGGTCGTTTACACGTGGACTTGAAGGTATTTTGGTGACGTCATCGTGGAACGTGATGTCATGGGGTAAGGCAGGCGAGCTATAGCTGATGGGTGACGTCGAATGACACATATAGCTAGAGAAACTAAGGCTTTCTTGCTGTGGAACTACAGGTCCCAGGATTATACTCCTCATGTATAGATTGATACTGGTTCTAGTCCAGGGTTGCCAGCTTTATACCGCCCAACTTTTTGGACGGTCAAAAAGGGACACTTATGGTTTATTGTGTGAAAGATCCAATTTTCCTGCATATTTATATACGTCGATAAATTTTGCGCTATCGTGTAAAAGAAAAACTATCTGAATATAAAAATGTCTAAAATCCAAATTTCGTAAAAAAAATGAAATCATATGCAAGACAGGCTTTAATATATATAAATAAATAAACCAGAGAAACACATTCTGGATCAATATTGTAATGAATGTAATAGTGCAAATCTGTTCCTCAGACCTAAAAGAAAAAAAGGGGAACACTTGGGAGGTATGCACCTTTCCTAACCAAAAATACCCGCATGAGGCCGGCTAGATCGGGATGTACGGGCCGGCACATGCGCATTAAACACTCTTGTGCCTCTGCCCATAATGGGGAATGAAGTGCGTAGGCGAATCTGTTGAACGGCGCTGGCGTTGGATTTCTCACTAAGAGGAGGACGTAATCAGAAAAACCTATGGAGGGGTGAAAGGGGAGGGGTTTCGTATGAAAAGCACCGAGGGGCCTGGGCATCGGCCACATGAACGCCGCCCCTGGGCACCTTCAAAAGCGAATTAACATATTGAATAAAAGTGTTTTTCTGAGAAAATCGGCGATGGACAGCAATATGGAAGGTAGCATTCTAATATGGGGAATGTAATGGAGATCCTGATGTTAGTGTTCTATAATGGGGATTTTAGGTGAAAGACTCCCTTTAAGTCGCTATCATACTGTGGCTCCCAATATTATTAATACTCCCATTAGTGCCGCCCAGAATTAATAATGCCCCCCATTAGAGCCCCCAGTAATAGTAATGCCCCCATTAGTGCACCCCAGAGTTAATGCCCCCCAGTAAGGGTAATGGCCCTATTTAATGCCCCCAGTAAGAATAATGGCCCCATTAGTGCCCCCCAGTAAGAATAATGCCCCCATTAGTGCCCCCAGTAAGAGTAATGGCCCCATTAGTGCCCCCCAGTAAGAATAATGCCCCCATTAGAGCCCCCAGTAGGAGTAATGGCCCCATTAGTGCTTCCCAGTAAAAATAATGCCCCTATTAGTGCCCCCCAGGAAGAATAATGCTCCCATTAGTGCCCCCCAGTTAGGGTACTTTCACACTTGCGGCAGTGTGATCTGGCGGGCAGTTCCGTCGTCGGAACTGCCCGCCGATCTGCCGCTGACTGAAAGTATTTGTGAGACGGATCCGGATGCGGATCCGTCTCACAAATGCATTGCATGGACGGATCCGGCATTCCGGTATTCTGAATGCCGGATCCGGTGCTAATACATTCCTATGGGAAAAAATGCCGGATCCGGCGTTCAGACAAGTCTTCAGGTTTTTTCGCCGGAGAGAAAACCGTAGCATGCTGCGGTTTTCTCTTTTGCCTGATCAGTCAAAACGACTGAACTGAAGACATCCTGATGCATCCTGAATAGATTACTCTCCATTCAGAATGCATGGGGATAAAACTGATCAGTTCTTTTCCGGTATAGAGCCCCTGTGACGGAACTCTATGGCCTCTTTCACACTTGCGTTGTCCGGATCCGGCGTGTACTCCACTTGCCGGAATTACACGCCGGATCCGGAAAAACGCAAGTGTACTGAAAGCATTTGAAGACGGATCCGTCTTCAAAATGCTTTCAGTGTTACTATGGCACCCAGGACGCTATTAAAGTCCTGGTTGCCATAGTAGGAGCGGGGAGCGGGGGAGCGGTATACTTACAGTCCGTGCGGCTCCCGGGGCGCTCCAGAGTGACGTCAGAGCGCCCCATGCGCATGGATGACGTGCCATGCGATCACGTGATCCAGGCGCTTGGGGCGCCCTGACGTCACGTCGCGCTTGGAGCGCCCCGGGAGCCGCACGGACGGTAAGTATACTGCTCCCCCGCTCCCCGCTACACTTTACCATGGCTGCCAGGACTTTAGTGTCCCGGCAGCCATGGTAACCATTCAGAAAAAGCTAAACGTCGGATCCGGCAATGCGCCGAAACAACGTTTGGCTTAAGGCCGGATCCGGATCAATGCCTTTCAATGGGCATTAATTCCGGATCCGGCCTTGCGGCAAGTCTTCAGGATTTTTGTCCGGAGCAAAAAGCGCAGCATGCTGCGGTATTTTCTCCGGCCAAAAAACGTTCCGTTCCGGAACTGAAAAACGCGAGTGTAAAAGTAGCCTTAGAATAATGCCCCCCATTTGTGCCCTCTTGCAGGTCTTGTCCTGAGCTTCCAGTCAGCAGCGCAAGCAAATGGAGGAGGTGAGTGTTTTTGTTTTTGTTTGTTTTTTGCACGAGAGAGTGGGGGGTAAAGGCTGCACTAAGGAGCGCTCATTAGTAGCAGTCCTTATAGGAAAATACCGGCAATTAATATTGCCGGTAGAAAAAAATTACTTGCATCGGCAGGGTCACTAAAATACCGGCCTTGCTGGTGAGATAACGGCCGGGTGGCAACTCTATTCTAGTCCTTAACTGTTACTTCTTTGCGTCAAAGTGTGGCAGCTGTTGTTGGTCCCAGCATATTGTGGCTAGTTATAGAGGGTGGTCTCATGACAGACAGTCCGTATAATATAGGAGCCCACAAAGACCCCCTGGTTTTGCTGTGAAATAAAATTCAGCAGGCTATAGAACTAATACACGGCAACCGCACAGATGAATGGCCGTCTGCAAGAGCTGCTGTCAGTAGCTGTCCGCTAACCCTTTAGAGGAGCTGTCACCTCTTCTGACATGTCTGTTTTACGACAGTATTGTGTTCCCTGTAATACATTTTTTCTGGTGGGGTAAGCTGGTGAAAGGGTTAATACTAGTAATACCTAGTCCAGCAATAGAGTCAACCCTCGAAAAATAATTACTTTATTGAATTTCAAACACGTAAAGGAACTCGACCACACTGTTTGAAGGTAGATCCACCGGGGGTTGAGTGAGCTATTAGTGGGTACGGGAGTAATGTCCCTATACTGATGCATCAGTATAGGGACATTACTCCCGTACCCACTAAAAGCTCACTCAACCCCCGGTGGATCTACCTTCAAACAGTGTGGTCGAGTTCCTTTACGTGTTTGAAATTCAATAAAGTAATTATTTTTCGAGGGTTGACTCTATTGCTGGACTAGGTTGATTCTGTACGTTTAACCCAATACTATCCCTTATCATACCATTGCTGGACCCAATTAATACTAGTAATATCCTTGGTGGTCTAGAGTAGTGAAGGGGTTAATGTTTTATACCTGGTGTCCAGTGAATCCGCTTCTCACCTTGAATTTTAAAAAATGGTACGTTCAGTGTTTTGGTATCTGAGCAGTAGTAGTAGTTTCTTATAAAACACTGACCAACAGTAGTACATTGTGTATCTGGTGGTCAGTTGTACATTCAGTGTCTGGGGGTCGGTGGTACATTCAGTGTCTGGGGGTCGGTGGTACATTCAGTATCTAGTGGTCGGTGGTACATTCAGTATGTAGTGGTCGGAGGTACATTTGGTGTCCAGTGGTACATTCAGTGGTTGGTGGTCAGTGGTACATTCAGTGGTTGGTGGTCAGTGGTACATTCAGTGGTTGGTGGTCAGTGGTACATTCAGTGGTTGGTGGTCAGTGGTACATTCAGTGGTTGGTGGTCAGTGGTACATTCAGTGGTTGGTGGTCAGTGGTACATTCAGTGGTTGGTGGTCAGTGGTACATTCAGTGTCTGGTGGTCAGTGGTACATTCGGTGTCTGGTGGTCAGTAGTACATTCGGTCTCTGTTGGTCAGTAGTACATTTGGTGTCTGGGGGTCAGTGGTACATTTGGTGTTCGGTGGTCAGTGGTAGATTTAGTGTCCGGTGGTCAGTGGAGCATTCGGTGTCTGGTGGTCAGTAGTACATTTGGTGTCTGGGGGTCAATGGTACATTTGGTGGTCGGTGGTCAGTGGAGAATTTGGTGTGTGGTGGTCGGTGGTACATTCGGTGTCTGCTGGTCAGTGGTACATTCGGTGTCTGGGGGTCAGTGGTACATTCGGTGTCTGGGGGTCAGTGGTACATTCGGTGTCTGGGGGTCAGTGGTACATTTGGTGTCTGGTGGTCAGTACATTGAATGGTACGTGTACTTTGCTCCTCGCTGGGTGCTGTATCTGTGCCGTCAGCCCCAGCACTAGAGCTGATGAGTAGGGGGCGTCACTTCTGTAACTGCTGGAGACAGGAGAATTGTGTAATTCGCTGATGTCAGGCTTGGTGACGTTTCCCCCACAATAGTGGGATGTCACACGTGGGATTAACAACGATTGTTAACGACATGATCTCGTTAAGTGACAATGAGTGTGGAGAGTGGGACAAGGCTGAACTCCTAGGGCGATGAATAGAGCGCAGTGTGCGGAGGGGTGGGGGGCAGTATCATCCTCATTGTGTCATCTTACTGATCACTGTGTAACTACTGCTAGCAAAGAAGGTACAGATGATGGGTAATAGGGTCAGTGCCATGGGGTCCTGATATTATACTGAGGATATGGTGATGTGTGAGGTTATATGGTGGTATACTGGTTATCTGGTGATGTGTGAGGTTATATGGCAGTATACTGGTTATCTGGTGATGTGTGAAGTTATATGACAGTATACTGGTTATCTGGTGATGCGTGAAGTTATACGGCAGTATACTGGTTATCTGGTGATGCGTGAAGTTATACGGCAGTATACTGGTAATATGGTGATGTGTGAGGTTATACGGTGGTATACTGGTTATCTGGTGATATGTGAGGTTATACGGCAGTATACTGGTAATATGGTGATGTTTGAGGTTATTTGGTAGTATACTGGTTATCTGGTGGTGTGTGAAGTTATATGACAGTATACTGGTTATCTGGTGATATGGCGGTATAATGGTTAAATGGTGACGTGTGAGGATGTATGGTGTATACTGGTTTTGTGATAATTTGTGAATATAACAGTATTCAGGTTTATATGGTGATATTTGAGGTTATATGGCAGTATACAGGTTATATGGTGTGACGTTATAGGGCAGTATACTGGTTATTTGGTCATGAATGTGGTTATATGGGGATATACTACTTATGTGGTGGTCATATGGAGGTATACTGGTGGTTATATGGTGAAGTATATTGTCATATGGAGGTATACTGGTGGTTATATGGTGAAGTATGTTGTCATAGGGAGGTATACTGGTTATATGGTGAAGTATGTTGTCATAGGGAGGTATACTGGTTATATGGTGATGTTTGAAGATGATATACCATGGGCTAAATTTTGAGTGGTATGTCATCATATCTGAAAGTCTATTCTAGCCCTATATACGGTATATTGTCCTCTTTGGAGCATACCTGTGTTACTGTGTGGGTGGATTTAATAAGTCTTTTGTCCTCATTTCAACCTGCCTAATTTGTCCCTGTCCTCATCCTCTCCAAACCTCTGTCTGATGCTATTTCAGGTCTTCTCAGCGCTGAAGAGACAACTTGTTCTGATTGTCAGAAAGCATCTCAGGTGACAATGCTCCCCTTAGAAGATGCATGGGGCCTCTGGCTTATACTGGGATAAGGACCCATCGGGTCCTAGAGGCTGCCTGCCTCGGGAACAGCTTTTCAGGCAGTTAGCCATGACAGGTATGGGAACGTTCAGAAGGCCACAGGCTGTTATTGCAAGTGATCGTAGCCCTGCAATTTCACAGCAGGGGCTCGGATCGGTGGACAGGGGGAGCCCCCCCCCCCCTCTGTCTAACCCCACAGATACTTCAGCCGCTATCGACGGCGGCATCTGAGGAGTTAAAGACCAAGATCGGGAAAATCCTACATCTGCCATCCTTATGTCCTTTACCAGTTTTCCAGTCTGGTCTACAGATGGGGGTGTCACGTCTACAGCCCAGGACAGAGGAGGTGCTGTGAACTTGGCCAGAACTACTCATCCCCCTGGCACACGTGCAAACTCCTGAATACACCTTATCTGCGCATGCGCCAGGGAGACGAATAGTTCTGACCTGTCCTGAGCACTTTCCCTGTCTTGGGCTGAAGAAGTAATGTCTCCCTGGAAACCAGGTAAAAAACATGACGTCGGCACATGTAGGATTTTACGAAAAAGAGCGTCACGTGACTGGTTTCCTGCCCAGGCTTTTTTTATTTTCACATTCACATCGCCGTATGAGTGCTTGTTGTTTTGTGGGTCAAGTTGTATTTTCTAAAATTACCATTTAATATTCCATACGATGTATTGGGAAACTGCAAAGAAAATATTAATGGGGTGGAAATGTAAAAAAAATTCAATTGCGTCATTGTATGGGTTTCGTTTTTACAGAGTGCAGGATAACAGGCTGAACTGGATGGACAGATGTCTTTGTTCAGCCTTATATACTATGTTACTAAGTTGCTGGGTGGTAAAAATTATCTTACCCTTAGGTTAGGATATCTGCACTCGGTACCCAAAATCCTATTTAAAAGGAAAAACTAAAACCTTGCATTGACATAAGTATTCAGACCCTTTACTCAGGACTTAGTTGAAGCCCCTTAGGCAGTGATTACAGCCTCCAGTCCTCTTGGGTATGATGCCACAAGGTTTGCACACCTGGATTTGGGGATTTTCTCACATGGGATTATAGATCATATTAACCTGTATAAATGCTTAATCTACTTAAACCATAAATAAACATAATAAGACACGTGGACACCTGATGTGATGGAAAGATTTGGCCACGGCCAGCTTTATTAAAGAACAGCTTAAACCATTAAAACATAAACCATATAACTTAATAACCACAGATTAGACCAGCCATAAGCTCGGCCTAAATACCAGAATTACTCGTCCACTCACCATTTCAGCGAGCGACTTTACCCCTCCTTCTAATAAAGAGACCTTGACAATATAACATGTTCAGGGCGGGTGGGACGCAGCTCCACACTTGCGGCTTGGCTGACAGCAATAGCACTGTTAAACATCGCAATATATATACACAAAACAGCTAACCCGCCAAAGTAACCACCCAATGCCCAAACTGTTGCTGGGCATCAATATTTACTCTGCCTAGCAACGACCTTCAATAGGTAACCTTCTCAGCCAATCCCCCGCTACCTACCTCTACCCAAAGACAATGGCTATTTTTAGCCACCTTGACCACCATTCTTGGCAGGAAAATTCCCGCCAAAGCGGTATAAAGACAATATGGGATGATCAAAATCCCATGAGAATTCCTCCATATAAGAATTTTGGAATTTCGTGTTGATGTTCCCAATCCAGATTGAGCTGCCATAGTTTCAGCTCCAATCCTGAAAGAGTGTGAAGTAAAGCGGACACCCTCCAATTCCCGAAAACATTTAGACAAGACTGACCGAAATTGGTATTGAGTTAGCAGTGAAAAATCTAAATAAATAAAAAACAATGAACCACCCGCCGGTCTGCAATACAAAAAAACGTGATAACATACTCTCCGGGCAGAGATCACCTGACCTGATTCTGCTCACACGTATCCAAGAACCCTTCCCAGTCTGATCCGTCTTAGAATTAGGAAGAAAAACCAAAACATAATTAGAATGAATGTGCACATTCTCCAACATTAAGCCCTGACCAGACCTTCCTTTTCTCGGTAAAAGCTCACTAATCCTAAAAGCTTAAAAAAACATACACAGAAAGAAATCTTCCTGGCACGCGCCCTCCCTCTGCTCAACATAGGAGTGGGTTGGGCGCAGCAACTGCTGACCACGATTTCCGTGCCTGCGTCCTTTCCTAGGCCGGGAAGAAGATGTCTCCCTCGCTTGTATCCCATCCAGAGGGGCAGGCAGCGAACATCCATTGTGAGGGGGACAGCCGGAACCAAAAGGCTCATCAAAGTTCCTGGGGGACACAGAAGAATGCCGTACACCCGGACGTGACGTGACTCCCACTTTGCCTCTTCCGGAAACGACGTCAGATGCAGGGGAGAAATAGGTGCGCTGCCTCCTCTCATGCTAAGAAGAGCGCAGCGCAGGCAAAGCAGCAGGGAGGTCCTTGGACACCACCACAGCACAAAAAGGGGTCCTGGAATCCACAGCCATGTCTGCTCCAGGCAGCGCCGGCGTTGAAGATACGAGGTCCTACAGGCACGACTCCAACCAGGCAGACGTTCTCCTACCTCGGCACGACTTCGGAGCGCAGAGATAAAATCCTGCAACGGGTAAGAACGTGAACAGCAACTCTTCAGAGGAGGGAAGGCGGGCGGGACGCAGCTCCAGATTTGCTATTTTTAGCCACCTTGACCACCATTCTTGGCGGGAAAATTCCCGCCAAAACGGTATAAAGACAATATGGGATGATCAAAATCCCATGAGGATCCCTCCATATAGGAATTTCGGGATCCCATTATTCTTCTCTGCAGATCCTCTCAAGCTCTGTCAGGTTCAATCGGGACAGTCAGTGGACAGCCATTTCCAGGTCTCCAGAGATGTTCAATTGAGTTCAAGTCAAGGCTCTGGTTGTGCCACTCAAGAACTTTCACAGAGTTGTCCCTAAGCCGCTCCTATGTTGTCTTGGCTATGTGCTTAAGGTCATTGTCTTTTCGGAAGGTATAGCTTCAGCCCAGAGCTCTCTGGGTCAGGATTTAATTAATAATATCTCTGTACTTTGCTCAATGCAGCTTTCCCTCAACTTTGACCAGTCTCCCTATCACAGCTGCTGAAAAACTCCTCCATAATTAATTAATTAATAAATATTAAAGCACCATTCATTCCATGGCTCTGTACATATAAAAAGGGGTATACATAAATAATACAGAACAACTTTAATAAGCAGGAATAAGACAGGTTAACAGACTGGTACAGAAGGAGAGAGGACCTTGCCCACGAGAGCTTACAATCTACAAGGAATGAGAGAAGGTTATATGGCAGTATAGCGGCAGCAGGTATATTGTATGTTGTAGGCTTGTCTGAAGAGGTGGGTTTTCATGTTTCTTTTGAAGGATTCCACTGTAGGTGAGAGTCTGATGTGTTGGGACAGAGAGTTCCAGAGTATGTGGGATGCACAGGAGAAATCTTGGAGGCCATTGTGGGAAGAAGTTAAGAGGCGAGAAGGAGGTCTTGTGAGAATCAGAGATTACGTGTGGGGATGTATCAGGAAAGTAGGTCAGAGATGTATGGAGGGGACAGGTTGTGGACAGCCTTGTATGTATTTGTTAGTATTTTAAACTGAATTTTCTGGGCAATGGGGAGCCAGAGAAGGGATTGACAGAGAAGCAATGGGGGAGGTGGGGGGAAGATGGATGATTTTGGCAGCAGAGTTGAGGATAGATTGGAGGGGTGCGAGAGTGCTAGATGGAAGGCCACTGTCGTAATGGTATTGGGCAGTGCCTGGTTTCCTCCAAACATGACTCTTACAATTTAGGTCAAAAAGTTTAATCTGGGTTTCACCAGAGCAGAGATTCTTATTTTTCACAGTCCGAAAATTGTTTAGGTGATTTTTTGCAAACTTTCTTGTATCTTTTACTGAGGATAGGCTTCTTTCTGGCCACTCTGCCATAAAACCCAGATTGATGTGCTGCAGCGATGGTTGACCTTCTGGAAGTTTCTCCCATCTGTACACATGATCTTTGAAGGAGCTTGTCCAGAGTGACCATTGTTTTTTTTTGGTCACCTCTCTTACTAAGGCTTTTTCTCCACCGATTACTTAGTTTAGTGGGGCAGCCAACTCTAGGAATAATCTTGGTTGTTCTAAACGTCCATTTAAGAATTATGGAGACCACTGTGTTCTTGGGAACTTTCAGTTCAGCATAAATCTTTTTGTGTCCCTTTGTCTTACAGCCATAATGCTCCATCTTTTCATTGGCGTTACCTCCGATCTTGGATCCCCTTATAACCCTATGGTGGTGTAGGTACAAGGGCTCTGGACGTTGTGGGCAATATGTAGATCCTAAAACGTAGCTGTGTTACAGACATGTAGGTGACCTGTGCCTGAGTAATGTAGATATTTGCCATCAGTTTACAGCTTCAATAATATGAACCATGTTTGCTGTATCCCAGAATTTCTTTCTACTTAGTAGACATGGCCGCCATAGCCGCGAACGCCTTCCTACACCCCCTCTGTTTCCATCCCACCTTGTCCCCCTCCATTCATCCACTTCCTTCCTCTTTTTCCATGTTGTATTATAATTTGTAACGGCTGCAAATGTTTCCATGGTAACAGGTAAGAGGCTTCAGGAAAACAGTACAGATAGTGCTCAGTCTGATCCGCCGGAACCGCTTATGGTGCGTACAAGAATAGACCAGAGTATCCGAATGAGAATGAGTAGGTGGTACTCAAAATATGATGTATTGCAATACAGAAACATGTCCGAGCCTCCGGGAGCTGATAGCACAATGTCCACATTATATCTGATTGATACGTATTTATGAGGTCAGACCCTGCGGATATATATATGGTAATATCTGCAATACAAAATGGCTGCATTTTTTATTACTGACACAGCTGATGGCATACTAGGAACACTTTTGCCTTCATAGCACCATAGCAAGTTGTATCCGCCATGCCTCTAATATTCAGGTCAAGGTTTCAAAATGGCACCTGTATTTTTTACTCTGTTCAAATGAATATTTGAAGAAGCTTAACTATTGATCCCTATGATAACACCGACATGGCACGACACACATCATACCTCCCCAAAAAAACTTGCCACATATTTTTTTTTTTTTACATTGTCACGCCTCTAACCCACTCCCTATCCAGATGCACCCAATCCCACTCAGTATCCTTTGTGCCCTCCATACACTAAGGACTTAGAGGACTTAAAGGGGTTTTCCTATCACAGACAATGGGGGCATATCGCTAGGATATGCCCCCATTGTCTGATATCGACGGCACCTACAGTACACCGAGAACAGAGCGGGAAAGGTGGTGGAGGGCATTCTGCGCATGTGCAGCTGCCTTCAATTCATTTCTACGGCGCCGCCGAAAATAGCCGAGCACTGACTCAGCAATTTCCGTCGGCCCCATAGAAATGAAAAGGAGCAGTGGCCACACAAGCACGGCATGCTCCCATTCACTTGTATGGGGAAAAAGCTTGGCGGTGGCTGGACCTTGGGAAAGCCGGGGTTCTCCAGCCACCGCTCTCCCCACTCCATTCTTGGCGTAGGTGGGACATGCACCTATCAGACAATGGGGGCATTGGGTCACAACACAGTAAGAATGTCCCCCTAACAATTGCAATGCCTCTTAGTGCCCTCCACACAGTACAGGTGCCCTACAGACAATTATGATTCACCCTTCGTGCCCCTCAGACAGGATACCCCTTTAGTGCCCCTGACATATTAGCACCCACACACAGTATGGTGCCCCTAACACAGTGTTATGACCCTATAAGTGCACACACACAGTATAATGCCTCAAAAGTGACCTCCACAGTAGTGATGCCCCCTAAGACAGCAGGTCTGCTCCCCTCTACTGTCTGTAGCCAGGCACAGCAGGCTTAATAACATCTCTGCATCGCACCTACCTGCGCCGAACGACCATTGGCAGGGAAAATGTGGATAGACTGTCCCACTGAATCCAGAACTTATGGGAAATATGACACCCACACACCCAATACACAAAAATAAAGAAGAGCGTATATCATGGCCGGACTGGGAATAAAAATCTCCCCCATACGTATTCTTTAAATACATATTCATTAAAGTGAACCTGTCATCAACTTTATGCTGACCTCACTGAGGGCAGCATAAATTAGTGACAGAAATGCTGATGTCAGCGGTGTGTCCCTCATGAGCTAAAAGTAAGTGGTTGCCGAGAACCAGCATCATAATCATTGTAGCCCAGGCCTTGAAAAGCTTCAAATCTACCCGAGAAGAGTCCTGGTTATTCATAATCTCCTGCTCTCCCCGACCATCTGCTGATGATTGGCAGTTCTCTCTTCGAGAAATCGAGGTAGAAGCCTGTCAGTCATCAGCAGGTGGGCAGGAGAGCAGGAATTCATGAATAACCAGGACTCTTCTCAGGTGGCCGAGACTATTTTCCAGGCCCAGTCTGCAATGATTGTGATGTTGGTTCTCGGCAACCACTTATTTTTTACTTTTAAATGACAGACCTCTGAAATCAACTCACCTGTCTCTATTTCATGCTGCTGTTAGTATGGGCACCATAAAGGTGATGACAGGTTCATCTATCTCAAAGTGTTTTGATACTATGGTGAATTATCACCCTGGGTCCTATTCTCAAACTGTATATGCTAACCTTAATAAAATGACTCCTAAAAAACTAATTTTATTTCATTACCTTAAAAAAGGCCCGTATGTGAGGATCTATCGATATAATTGTGAACTTAACTCAATATAAGATACAGTGAAAATATACATAAAACGGGGGAATAGGTGTCCAGAACGAGTGGATAGGGACAGAGGGGGTGACCCTCCATCCTCGTTCCTGGCCTGTATTCCCCTAGTTCACCCTGAACAAATAAAGGTACTTATTTCCCAAACCCCGACGTGTTTCCCCAAAGAGGTTCTTCAGTGGGCCCGTGTGGGAAGAGGCTCAAATGTGCCTGGTATTGGTAATGGGTGGAAAAGAGATAACTGGATATACAAATTGATAAATGGATATACAAATTGATAAAAGGATAGACGGACTTATCCAATTAGCGTCAAGGAAAAGATGCAAATGATTCCATCTGAAGTTCCACAAAGTTAATGCAGATGAGCACTCCACCTATAATAGAACATAACTAGATCAAGGATCTGACTGAGAGGATTTCCCATGAATAGCATGGGTACTCCTATTGATGTCTACTAGTGTTGATCGAGCACCAAAGTGCTCGGGTGCTCTGGCCGAACACATCGGGATGCTCGGTTCTCTACCGAGCACCTCAGTATAATGGAAGTCAATGGGAGAAAAACACAGAAATATAGTGGCAAATCTGGGGGAGTTGCTCAACCCCTAACACTGTAGCGTGTTTTTCATTGGGGGAGCAGCCCCACCGCATGTGGACCGCAGCAAACGACTATCCCCAGCAAAAAAAAATTTGCATACGGTGGAGGATGTCGGCGCGGTCCACATGCACCACAAAGGCATCCTACACAAAACGGAGCATTGTGCGGATGAAAGTATAATCATATAAATCACAGAAGAAATGCACCAAACGGATATGCCACTGACTATACTGGCTAGTCATAAATGCAGATATTAAAAGCTGAGACTTTTGCCAATATATTCCTGTCAGGAAGATATCGGAGCCCAACATGCACCACGTCCGTGACGCTGAGAACCGTGACGTGGTGCATGTTGGGCTCCGATATCTTCCTGACAGGAATATATTGGCAAAAGTCTCAGCTTTTAATATCTGCATTTATGACTAGCCAGTATAGTCAGTGGCATATCCGTTTGGTGCATTTCTTCTGTGATTTATAAGTCAATGGGAGAACCCAAGCATTAAACCAGGCACCCCCTGCTCTGAAGAGGGGAGGGTGCCTTGTTCATAGGAAAAGGTCAGAAATTGATGGAAACACCCCGGAAATGGTTCGGGAACAGCATGGGGAGGATGTCTCTATGCATCTTGGACTCCCAGGTCGCTGCTGGAAACCATGTTGTCCGAGTAGTACGCCACTTTTACAGACTGACAATAATACGCACAAAACAGAAAAAAAAAATAGAGGAAAAATTGTTAAGAAACATTCTTTCCTGTATATTTACTTGTATATAAAGTGCAAGTGCTGCCAAAAATTACAAGGAAGAGGTACTCCGATACAACCTGTATATCACATAAAGGAGGGCCTCATTCACATTGTGGTACAATTGTTCAGGTAGTGGGACTCCTACACTCATAAAGCCTATGCACTAAGTGAAAGGACTGCCAAAAATTACAAGGAACCAGCACTCCAATACACCCTTTGTTACACATAAAGGAGGGCATCATACACACCCTTGAAAAATTATGATTGATGGCCTGCTGGTGACCCTCAAAAACATTTGGAGCAATGGCCTGCTGATCTGACCATCTAAAACATTAGGGGCGAGGGCCTGCTGCTGCATTAGTGACTCTAGATAATCTCTGGGCGATTGCACGTCCCCGTGACGACGACGATCCATTTGGATGTCTGCCCTATCAACTTTCAATGTTCTTTTCTGTGCCTACCATGGTGATAACGGGTATCGGGGAATCGGGGTTCGATGCCGGAGAGGGAGCCTGAGAAACGGCTACCACATCCAAGGGAGGTCAATGGCTGAAATCTGATTGGATGTTGTTGCCTTGCCACTTTTTTTCCTAATTGTGAACCACCCAAAGAGTTATAAAAGCACGAGCATCCAAGGAAGGCAGCAGGCGCGCGGCAATTACCCCCTCCTGGCTCGGGGAGGTAGTAACGATAAATAACAAGAGCCCCTGTTATTGGAATGAGTACACTTTCCGTTAACGAGGATCTATTGGAGGGCAAGTTTGGTGCCAGCAGCCTACTTGCTCCCGGCCTCCACAACGTTTACCCAGTGTGCCATTATGGTGAGTATTGTGTTGACCAGACTCTTGGCTACTGAAACTGCACTTGTAGGTGAGGGCCTGCTGCTGCTTTGTTGACTCTAGATAACTTCTAGGTGATTGCACGTTCCCGTGACGATCCATTTGGATGTCTGCCCTATCAACTTTGGAGCAATTTTTCAACAACGGCCTTCTGGTATAGCACCGGTTTGCTTGTCCTCTCCACCATGAAAGGCAGCCTAACCTGAAGTCGGCCATGTGTGCCAGAGTACCAACAGGCAAGACTTTGCTGTTGTCATCAGAAGGTGAGCTGACCCTGTAAAAGATTGTAGGTGAGGGCCTGCAGGTGAGCTGACCCTGTAAAACATATGCAAGGACCTGCAGGTGAGCTGACCCTGTAAAACATCATATGCGAGGGCCTGCAGTTGAGCTAACCCTATAAAAAATTATATGCGGGCGCCTGCAGGTGTGCTGACACTGTAAAACATTATATGCGACGATCAAGCATGTTGATATGATGGAAGAGGAGGAGGAGGATGAGAAAAGGAAAATTTTACCATATACCCTTTTTTGTGGTGGAATGGAAATACAGTATATTGAGTACATTAAACAACACATTTAAAGTGCCTTTGTTCATCCGCTTTCCTCTGGTGGAGTCAAGAAGTCTGGGGCAATCCAGGCCAACCTGTCAGCATTTTCAGTTGACAGGCAGATACGCTTATCTGTTATAATGCCACCAGCAGCACTAAATACCCGCTCAGACAAAACGCTGGCGGCAGGGCAGGCCAGCACCTCCAAGACGTAGAGCGCCAGTTTGTGCTACGTGTCCAGCTTGGACACCCAATATTTGTAAGGCACAGAGGCATCACTGAGGACGCTGACACGGTCTGCTACGTACTCCTTCACCATCTTCTAAAACGTTTTCCTCCTTGTGAAACTAGGCCGCGCATCAGGGTGTTGGTGCTGGCGGGGTGTCATGAAACTGTCCCAGGCCTTAGAGAGTGTTGAAACTGCTGTGTGTTGTCCTTGTCTCCCCTCCTCGGTTGCCCAAGGAAGTACGGACTCTGCCGCCAGCATTGTCAGATGGAAATGTTTGGAGCAATTTTTCAACAAGGACCTTCTGGTATTGTACCGTTTTGCTCGTCCTCTCCACCTGAGGAATGAGAGATGAGAAGTTCTCTTTGTAGCGGGGGTCGAGAAGGGTGAACATCTAGTAATCTGTGTTGTCTAAAATGCATATAACGTGCGGGTCGCGGGAAAGGCAGCTTAACATTAAGTCAGCCATGTGTGCCAGAGTAACAGGCAAGACTTCGCTGTCATCATCAGGAGGATCACTCTCAATCTCCTCATCCTCTTCTTCCTCTTCTGCCCACTCACGCTGAACAGATGGAATTAAACTTCCATGGGTACTACCCTCTGTAGCGGAAGCAACCGTCTTCTCCTCCTCCTCTTCATCGTCCAATTCTCTCTGAGAAGACAGACGGAGGGTGGTCTGGGTATCACCCTGTGTAATGTCTTCTTCCCCCATTTCAACCTCTTCCACATGCAAAGCGGTGTCCTTAATTGTGAGCAGCGAGCGTTTGAGTAGACACAGAAGTGGGATGGTTACGCTGATAATAGCGTTATTGCCGCTCACCATCTGTGTTGATTCCTCAAAGTTTCTTAAAACGTCACAGAGGTCAGACATCCATGCCCACTCCTCGCTTCTGATTAGCGGAAGCTGACTGGAAAGGCGACGACCGTGTTGCAGCTGGTATTCCATTACTGCCCTCTGCTGCTCACAAAGCCTGGCCAACATGTGGAACGTGGAGTTCCAGCGCATGCTCACGTTGCACAACAGCCGGTGAGCTGGCAAGTTAAAGCTTCTGTAGCGTTGACAGATAAGCTGAAGTTATTGATGACTTGCGCAAATGTGCACACGCAGCGCACATTCACCAGTAGCTCAAGAATATTAGGGTAGGTTTTGAGAAACCGCTGAACCACTAAGTTTAAGACGTGGGCTAGGCATGGGATGTCTCTGAGCTTGCCGAGCTCCAAAGCCGCCACCAAGTTACGGCCATTATCACACACAACCATGCCTGGTTGTAGGTTGAGTGGCGAGAGCCACAGCTCAGTTTGGTCTCTTATCCCCTGCCACAGCTCTGTAGCTGTGTGCTGCTTGTCTCCTAAGCAGATCAGCTTCAGCACGGCCTGTTGACTCTTCCCCACTGCAGTGCTATACTGCTTCCAGCTACCAGCTGATGGCTGACTGGTGTTGCACGTGGATAATTCGGAGGTGGAAGTGAAGGAGGAGGCGGAGGAGGAGAAGTGGGGGTTGGAGCCACTAACGTAGGTGCTGGCGGAAACCCTGATAGAATTAGGGCCCACAATCCTCGGCGTCGGTAGCACCTGTGCCATCCCAGGGTACGACTCGCTCCCAGCCTCCACAATGTTTACCCAGTATGCCGTCAGGGAAATGTAGCGTCCCTGTCCAAATTCACTTGTCCATGTATCAGTCGTTAAGTGGACCTTCCCAGTAACTGCGTTGGTCAGGGCACGTGTGACGTTTCGGGACACATGTTGGTGTAAGGGGGGCACTGCACACCTTGAAAAATAGTGGCGGCTGGGGACAGAGTATCGCGGGACGGCTGCCGACATCAGGCTGCGGAGGGCCTCAGTGTCCACAAGCCTAAATGGCAACATTTCCTGGGCCAGTAATTTTGAAAGGTTGGCATTTAGTGCTATGGCCTGTGGGTGGGTGGCTGGGTATTTGCGCTTGCGTTCAAATGCCTAGAGTAATGGCATTTGGATGCTGCGCTGGGACAGGAAAGTGGATGTGGTCGCTGATGGTGCTTGCGAAGGTCCAGGTGCAGGGCAGGAGGCATCCTCGCCTGCGCCTTCGACAGACGATTGGCCAGCACGTACCATAGGGGAAGAGGAGGCAGTGGTGTGACTCAAAGACACAGATTGTGGACCCAGGCGTTCGTCCCACTTATTACGGTGCTTGGATGCCATGTGGTGGTGTTACGCCCTGCCCTGTGAGAGGCCTGAAAAGATCTGACAGACTTCCTACAAGTGAGTCTATCTCACAGATTGTTCTGTTTCTCTTTGTTGTGGCTTTGGGCAGGATCCTACCTCTCCACAGGTTCTGCTCATTAGCTATTTAGTGGTGCTATTTATACCCGCCTCTCACTATAGCCTTGCGGTTTATATTTGCTTCTGGAGTTCTCAGCTGGTGTTTGGTGGATGTCCTGCTCCCCGTCCGTCTTAAAGGGAACCTGTCACCGGGATTTTGTGTATAGAGCTGAGGACATGGGTTGCTAGATGGCCGCTAGCACATCCGCAATATCCAGTCCCCATAGCTCTGTGTGCTTTTATTGTGTAAAAAAAAACCGATTTGATACATATGCAAATTAACCTGAGATGAGTCCTGTACGTAAGATGAGTCGGGGCCAGGACTCATCTCAGGTTAATTTGCATATGTATCAAATCGTTTTTCTTACACAATAAAAGCACACAGAGCTATGGGGACTGGATATTGCGGATGTACTAGCTGCCATCTAGCAACCCATGTCCTCAGCTCTATACCCAAAATCCTGGTGACAGGTTCCCTTTAACCACTTCAGCCCCGCTAGGTGAAACCCCCTTCATGACCAGAGCACTTTTTACACTTCGGCACTACACTCCTTTCACCGTTTATCGCTCGGTCATGCAACTTACCACCCAAATGAATTTTACCTCCTTTTCTTCTCACTAATAGAGCTTTCATTTGGTGGTATTTTATTGCTGCTGACATTTTTACTTTTTTTGTTATTAATCAAAATGTAACGATTTTTTTGCAAAAAAATGACATTTTTCACTTTCAGCTGTAAAATTTAGCAAAAAAAACGACATCCATATATAAATTTTTCGCCAAATTTATTGTTCTACATGTCTTTGATAAAAAAAAAATGTTTGGGCAAAAAAAAAAAATGGTTTGGGTAAAAGTTATAGCATTTACAAACTATGGTACAAAAATGTGAATTTCCGCTTTTTGAAACAGCTCTGACTTTCTGAGCACCTGTCATGATTCCTGAGGTTCTACAATGCCCAAACAGTAGAAACACCCCACAAATGACCCCATTTCGGAAAGTAGACACCCTAAGGTATTCGCTGATGGGCATAGTGAGTTCATAGAATTTTTTATTTTTTGTCGCAAGTTAGTGGAATATGAGACTTTGTAAGAAAAAAGTCTCATATTCCACTAACTTGCGACAAAAAATAAAAAATTCTAGGAACTCACCATGCCCCTCACAGAATACCTTGGGGTGTCTTCTTTCCAAAATGGGGTCACTTGTGGGGTAGTTATACTGCCCTGGCAATTTAGGGGCCCAAATGTGTGAGAAGAACTTTGCAATCAAAATGTGTAAAAAATGACTGGTGAAATACAAAAGGTGCACTTTGGAATATGTGCCCCTTTGCCCACCTTGGCAGCAAAAAAGTGTGACACATCTGGTATCGCCGTACTCAGGAGAAGTTGGGGAATGTGTTTTGGGGTGTCATTTTACATATACCCATGCTGGGTGAGAAAAATATCTTGGTCAAATGCCAACTTTGTATAAAAAAATGGGAAAAGTTGTCTTTTGCCAAGATATTTCTCTCATCCAGCATGGGTATATGTAAAATGACACCCCAAAACACATTCCCCAACTTCTCCTGAGTACGGCGATACCAGATGTGTCACACTTTTTTGCTGCCAAGGTGGGCAAAGGGGCACATATTCCAAAGTGCACCTTTTGGATTTTGCAGGCCATTTTTTACACATTTTGATTGCAAGGTACTTCTCACACATTTGGGCCCCTAAATTGCCAGGGCAGTATAACTACGCCACAAGTGACCCCATTTTGGAAAGAAGACACCCCAAGGTATTCCGTGAGGGGCATGGCGAGTTCCTAGAATTTTTTATTTTTTGTCACAAGTTAGCGGAAAATGATGATTTTTTTTTTTCTCTTTTTTCCTTACAAAGTCTCATATTCCACTAACTTGCGACAAAAAATAAAAAATTCTAGGAACTCGCCATGCCCCTCACGGAATACCTTGGGGTGTCTTCTTTCCAAAATGGGGTCACTTGTGGCGTAGTTATACTGCCCTGGCAATTTAGGGGCCCATATGTGTGAGAAGTACTTTGCAATCAAAATCTGTAAAAAATGACCGGTGAAATCCGAAAGGTGCACTTTGGAATATGTGCCCCTTTGCCCACCTTGGCATCAAAAAAGTGTCACACATCTGGTATCGCCGTACTCAGGAGAAGTTGGGGAATGTGTTTTGGGGTGTCATTTTACATATACCCATGCTGGGTGAGAGAAATATCTTGGCAAAAGACAACTTTTCCCATTTTTTTATACAAAGTTGGCATTTGACCAAGATATTTCTCTCACCCAGCATGGGTATATGTAAAATGACACCCCAAAACACATTCCCCAACTTCTCCTGAGTACGGCGATACCACATGTGTGATACTTTTTTGCAGCCTAGATGCGCAAAGGGGCCCAAATTCCTTTTAGGAGGGCATTTTTAGACCTTTGGATCCCAGACTTCTTCTCACACTTTCGGGCCCCTAAAAAGCCAGGGCAGTATAAATACCCCACATGTGACCCCACTTTGGAAAGAAGACACCCCAAGGTATTCAATGAGGGGCATGGCGAGTTCCTAGAATTTTTTATTTTTTTTGCATAAGTTAGCGGATATTGATTTTTTTTGTTTTTTTCTCACAAAGTCTCACTTTCCGCTAACTTAGGACAAAAATTTCAATCTTTCATGGACTCAATATGCCCCTCACGGAATACCTTGGGGTGTCTTCTTTCCGAAATGGGGTCACATGTGGGGTATTTATACTGCCCTGGCTTTTTAGGGGCCCTAAAGCGTGAGAAGAAGTCTGGAATATAAATGTCTAAAAATGTTTACGCATTTGGATTCCGTGAGGGGTATGGTGCGTCCATGTGAGATTTTATTTTTTGACACAAGTTAGTAGAATATGAGACTTTGTAAGAAAAAACAAAAACAAAAACAAACAAAAAATTTCCGCTAACTTGTGCCAAAAAAAATGTCTGAATGGAGCCTTACCGGGGGGGGTGATCAATGACAGGGGGGTGATCAATGACAGGAGGGTGATCAATGACAGGGGGGTGATCACCCATATAGACTCCCTGATCACCCCCCTGTCATTGATCACCCCCCTGTAAGGCTCCATTCAGACGTCCGTATAATTTTTACGGATCCATGGATCGGATCCGCAAAACACATGCGGACGTCTGAATGGAGCCTTACAGGGGGGTTATCAATGACAGGGGGTGATCAGGGTGATCACTCCCCTGTCACTGATCACCCCCCCTGTAAGGCTCCATTCAGACATCCGCATGATTTTTATGGATCCATGGATACATGGATCGGATCCACAAAACACATGCGGACGTCTGAATGGAGCCTTACATGGGGGTTATCAATGACAGGGGGTGATCAGGGTGATCACCCCCCTGTCACTGATCACCCCCCCTGTAAGGCTCCATTCAGACATCCGCATGATTTTTTACGGATCCATGGATACATGGATCGGATCCACAAAACATATGCGGACGTCTGAATGGAGCCTTACAGGGGGGTTATCAATGACAGGGGGTGATCAGGGTGATCACCCCCTGTCACTGATCACCCCCCCTGTAAGGCTCCATTCAGACATCCGCATGATTTTTTACGGATCCATGGATACATGGATCGGATCCACAAAACACATGCGGACGTCTGAATGGAGCCTTACAGGGGGGTTATCAATGACAGGGGGTGATCAGGGTGATCAGGGTGATCACCCCCCCTGTAAGGCTCCATTCAGACATCCGCATGATTTTTTACGGATCCATGGATACATGGATCGGATCCACAAAACACATGCGGACGTCTGAATGGAGCCTTACAGGGGGGTTATCAATGACAGGGGGTGATCAGGGTGATCACCCCCCTGTCACTGATCACCCCCCCTGTAAGGCTCCATTCAGACATCCGCATGATTTTTTACGGATCCATGGATACATGGATCGGATCCACAAAACACATGCGGACGTCTGAATGGAGCCTTACAGGGGGGTTATCAATGACAGGGGGTGATCAGGGTGATCACCCCCCTGTCACTAATCACCCCCCCTGTAAGGCTCCATTCAGACATCCGCATGATTTTTTACGGATCCATGGATACATGGATCGGATCCACAAAACACATGCGGACGTCTGAATGGAGCCTTACAGGGGGGTGATCAATGACAGGGGGTGATCAGGGTGATCAGGGTGATCACCCCCCTGTCACTAATCACCCCCCCTGTAAGGCTCCATTCAGACATCCGCATGATTTTTTACGGATCCATGGATACATGGATCGGATCCACAAAACACATGCGGACGTCTGAATGGAGCCTTACAGGGGGGTGATCAATGACAGGGGGGTGATCAGGGAGTGTATATGGGTGATCACCCGCCTGTCATTGATCACCCCCTGTAAGGCTCCATTCAGACGTCCGCATGTGTTTTGCGGATCCGATCCATGTATCCATGGATCCGTAAAAATCAGGCGGACGTCTGAATGGAGCCTTACAGGGGGGTGATCAATGACAGGGGGGTGATCAATGACAGGGGGTGATCAGGGAGTGTATATGGGTGATCACCCGCCTGTCATTGATCACCCCCCTGTAAGGCTCCATTCAGACGTCCGCATGATTTTTACGGATACATGGATCGGATCCACAAAACACATGCGGACGTCTGAATGGAGCCTTACAGGGGGGTTATCAATGACAGGGGGGTGATCAGGGAGTGTATATGGGTGATCACCCGCCTGTCATTGATCACCCCCTGTAAGGCTCCATTCAGACGTCCGCATGTGTTTTGCGGATCCGATCCATGTATCCATGGATCCGTAAAAATCATGCGGACGTCTGAATGGAGCCTTACAGGGGGGTGATCAATGACAGGGGGTGATCAGGGAGTGTATATGGTGATCACCCGCCTGTCATTGATCACCCCCCTGTAAGGCTCCATTCAGACGTCCATATGCTTTTTGCGGATCCGATCCATGTATCCGTGGATCCGTAAAAATCATACGGATGTCTGAACGGAGCCTGACAGGGGGGTGATCAATGACAGGGCGGTGATCAATGACAGGGGGGTGATCAGGGAGTTTATATGGGGTGATCATGGGTGATCAGGGGTTTATAAGGGGTTAATAAGTGACGGGGGGGGGTGTAGTGTAGTGTGGTGTTTGGTGCGACTGTACTGAGCTACCTGAGTCCTCTGGTGGTCGATCCTAACAAAAGGGACCACCAGAGGACCAGGTAGGAGGTATATTAGACGCTGTTATGAAAACAGCGTCTAATATACCTGTTAGGGGTTAAAAAATTCGGATCTCCACCCTGCCAGCGAGCGATCGCCGCTGGCAGGCTGGAGATCCACTCGCTTACCTTCCGTTCCTGTGAGCGCGCGCGGCTGTGTGCACGCGTTCACAGGAAATCCCGGCCCTCGCGAGATGACGCGTATATGCGTCGTCGTGCGCAGGGCTGCCACCTCCGGAACGCACATGTGCGTTAGGCGGTCCGGAGGTGGTTAAGCTAAGGCCTATTCCTTCCCTTTTGTTGTTTGTTCTGGCTAGGCATCAGGAAGACACTGGTTCCTGCACCAAGCGCTAGGAACTGATTGTCTTATCCCCAGCTCCCTAGCTGAGGGTTTGTTACAGTTTCAGCTAGGCTTAGGTTTCAGCGCATGAGCACTTCCACCTTTAGGATATGCTCATGTTGTCAACAGTTAGGGAAAGACTCAGGGATTGTCAGGTGGTGACCTTTCCCTGTTCCCTAGCTTTGGGGCCTAGCCTGGTGTGTTGTTGCTTTTGTTGTATTTGGTTTGCTCCTCTTTCCTCACCTACAGTGATAGGCGGATCATGCTGGTGGTGGTGAGGTTGCTAGTGTTCATGCCCCGGATCATTTTGGTGTTGCACAGGTTGCAAACTACTATTCTTTTGTTGACCGCACTTTCCGAAAAAAAAAGCGCCATACTGCGGAACACCAACCCTTTGGCAAGGGAGATTTACACAAGGGGGTGCTCTGTGGAACAGTTGGGGGCCTGTTTGGTGTGGCCCGTCTTCTCCCTTTTGCCACCCCACTGCCTCTTACTTCTTGTTACGGTGCTGCAGATCCTTCCCCCTCTGTACTACTGTCCTCGCTTGGCTTTCCACCTTCCCAGGTTGGGTCAGTGACCTCATTGTCCACCACTTCCTCTTCCACTTCCTCACTCTGATTATCCTCTTGATTTGTTGACCTAACCACAACCTCAGTGATTCGCAACTGTGTCTCATCCTCTTCATGAACCTCTTGAGATAGTAATTGCGGTTGACTCATTGACAACTGTGTCTCATCATCATCCACCTCATTAAACACTAATTGCCATTCCCCACCGTCATGTTCTTGTGACTGTGGATGCTCAAGAGTTTGGGATCTCATGTCCCTCTTCAAGCGTGCTTGGCGAGAGGGCCAAATCTAGTAATGGTGATGAAAAGAGCTCCTCGGAAATTCCTAGTGTGGGATCAAATGTTTGGCCAGACTCTCCATGGTGGGTAGAAGGAGAATCAGGGAGAGGATTCTATTGACCAGACTGTTGGCTACTGAGACTGGACTTGGTTAAGCACCACCCTGTCTTCCACCGACTGGAAGCATTATCTGCTGCAAACCAACTGACCACCTGGTCGCACTGGTCTGACTTCAAGAGTTTTGTCCTGCGACGCCCTGCAAACTGGAACATGAAGCTCGGTATCGTGGATGATTGTTTTTCTTGTGCTCTGGCAGCAGGCACAGTTTCAACTCGCCCAGGGCCACGGCCTCTGCGTGAACCATCAGAATTACGGCCACTTCCCCATCACTTACTGCTCGCCTTCTTTATATTAAATGTTATATGCACGCTTGACACATAATATGTGGCACGGATGTCACAGTTCACAGCAAGCACAGTATATAGAAAAAGTACGTAAAAGTATGGAAAAAGGGAAAATAGATTTCACTTATATTTCTCCAAACTCTGGCCCTGACACACAGAAGGTATTAGGCAGATGTCTCTAGTCACTGCAGACACCCTCTATAGGAAAAGTATTGAAAATGAAGGAAAAAATATATTAATTTTCACTTATATTTCTCCTATCTCTGGCCCTGACACACAGAAGGTATTGGACAGATGTCACAAGTCACTGCAGACACCCTCTATAGAAAAAGTATTGAAAATGCTGGGGGGAAAAAAATGGTACTGTAGCTATAAAATACTGCCAGCCTGCCACCACACACACAATAGTCCTTAAAAGGACTTTTGGGTCTTTGAAACATTTTTCTACTAAATAGATACTCCCTACACTCTCTGTCCCTTCTGAAGCGCAGCGCTCCCTAACTACAAATGAGCCGAACATGTGTCATCGGGTGCGATTACGTGTTCCAAACAGCCAATCACTGTAATGCCAGTAGCCAACATGGCTACTGCCATTACGGTGAGGGCAGTACTTACCTGCACGTTTAAGCCGAACAGCAGTTTGGCCAAGCATGCTCGCTCAACAGTAATGTCTACTCACATGGATCCTCCCCCAGCTACAGCTTGCCTATGTCCTGATGCGATGATGGTGCGCATAAATTATAGTTAACAACCTCTGGTTTTCGTAGGAGAGGGAGCGCTCCTCGTGCACGCTATACTGTCTACTTCCGATCAGTGGAACGCAGGCCGGTGGAATGCAAAATCGACTTCCGGTCCGGCTGTTGAGGCGCATCGCGGATAGCTCAATACAGGCTTCCAGTCGATGGAACGCATGCCGGTGGAACGCTGGACGACTTCAGATCCGGCTAGAAAAGCTCATCGCATGGAGCGCATCAAGTAACAATCAAGGAGTGCATAATGAGAATCGCTTCATTCACTTGTCGTAGGTGAGAAATAGAAAAAAATACAGTAAAACAAATGAGGAAATGACATTACTCCCCCACTGGTCTAGGACATATAATAATGATCCTGAAAAATGAGATTACTCTGAAAGTTATAAATGAGGCAGAATACAACGTCACGTGACAAGGTTTGCCCAAGCCCTTCAGTCGGATTCACCTCACGCCCTCACAGGCTGTTACGCCCTGCGCCGGGCTGTAACTTGAGCATAAATCGTCACCTGAAGCCTGCAAGCAAACCCACGCACTAACACAAAACGTTCACTGGCACCACCCGTTAGTTATAAGGTCGATAGGACACCCCTGAGTGTTCCACTCGGAAGCAGACACAAACGGTAGTAAGCCTCACGGAAAAACAACATACAGCCTCAGACTGAACACACACTCTTCATGGAGCTAACAGGTTCTTAAGGTTAGAAGACAAACCATCAAACTTTTAGGTTTAATTGTATAAAAAATGGACTGCACTTGGTTATAAAAAATGATTAACAAGAGACATACATAAATGGCAAACAATTGTAAAATAAAAAGGAGAAAACAAAGAAAGTTTTAATACTTAACATTTGTGTGGTAAAAGTCCTTTCCTCCCAGGAGATTTGGGCAGAGTAATGGTGCACAAACTAATTCGATTGGATCTCCCACTTTGTGACACCCAAATATCCAGGGATTGCATGTTTATGCCTTTCCTCGAGGGGCAGGCCTGAGGGGGATTTTCCCTCCCACCCAGGACTCAGCCCCTCTGGGCCGAGCTTCATTACCCATGCAGCCGGCCCACTGGCCATCTAGGGAACAGGTAAGAAAAAAATCAAAAAGATAGTTTCCCAGTTGCCCTGGTGAAGATACAGACTCCAGACCTTCTTCATAATTCAGCATATCAAACGAGACACGTCCAGGATGCTCGGATGATGAGATCCTTATTTTAAGAAGATGAAGGCGAGTTGATACGCCATGTCTGGGGTCCATGCGATGCCCCCATCATACCAGATATGATGAGCTGGGTTTTGGAGATGTCAGCCCCATCCTGAACAAGTTATAAAGGATTACAACTTATTGTTCATTCTCTGGTATGAAGCCCCCATGCTGATACACAGCGCCGGAGAGTCTGCTGTCCCCTGTCCTGAGTGTGACCAGCAAACGGGCCCATCCTGGTTAGCATCTATGTGCTAACTAACCCCCCGGGGAGCAGTTGGCTGTTTTCACAGGTATGAGGCAGATATATCAGCACTATATGCAGCCTTCAACCAATTCATCAATGGCTGCTGACCTGGCAATACAAAAACATAAATACATAATGTATATGAATGTAAATCACACTGGACTATGTTACACTATGACATATACCCATAAAGCATATAATATCACAGCAAACATTATAACTAGGAATAAGGCGGTCCTTATTCCTGACCACTCCCCATGACACCCCAATTGGCAACCTTTTATGGACTGCCTAAAGTCCACAAGGGACTGAACCCCTTAAAGGGACATCCCATTGTTTCAGGCGTGAATTCAGTGACACAAAATTGTGGTCTGTATGTGGATAAAGTTCTCAGACAGTTTGTTTTGGCCCTCTTGCTATACACTCTTGATACATTGAAACCCTCACTATTGATCCGTCATGCCTTCTCGCCAGTATAGACGTTGAATCGCTGTATAGCTCAATTCCACATGAGAAAGGCCTTGCAGCTGTGGCGTATTATCTAAGCATGAGGGGGACACAATTTGGAGCCCATAGACACTTCATCCTGTCAATATTGAAATTTATTCTTACTCTAACTTCTTGTTCAACTACCGTCTCTACCACCAGCTTAGGGGGACTGCGATGGGGAGCCCTTGTGCCCCCACATATGCTAGCCTCTTCCTGGGCTGGTTGGAAGATACCGGAAGTCGATTTTGTGTTCCACCTGCCTGCGTTCCACTGATCGGAAGTAGGTGGTATAGCATGCACGAGGGGCGCTCCCTCTCCTACTTAAACCAGAGGTTGTTAACTATAATTTATCCATGTGAGTAGACATCAATAGGAGTACCCATGCTATTCATGGGAAATCCTCTCAGCCAGATCCTTGATCTAGTTATGTTCTATTATAGGTGGAGTGCTCATCTGCATTAACCTTGTGGAACTTCAGATGGAATCGTTTGCATCTTTTCCTTGATGCTAATTGCTAAGTCCGTCTATCCTTTTATCAATTTGTACATCCATTTATCAATTTGTATATCCAGTTATCTCTTTTCCACCCATTACCAATACCAGGCACATTTGAGCCTCCTCCTACACGAGCCCCCTGAGGAACCTCTTTGGGGAAACGCGTCGGGGTTTGGGAAATAAGTACCTTTTATTTGTTAGGGTGAACTAAGGGAATACAGGCCAGGAACGAGGACGGAGGGTCCCCACCACTAGGGGACACCTCTGGGCTGAGGGGTAGATAGGGCCTTTGTAGGGAAAGTTTTCTTCTCTGCCCCTATCCACTCGTTCTGGACACCTATTCCCCCGTTTTATGTATATTTGTATTGTATCTTATATTGAGTTAAGTTCACAATTATATCGATAGACCCTCGCATATGGGCCTTTTTTAAGGTAATGAAATAAAATTTGTTTTTTAGAAGTCCTTTTATTGTACACTTGATGACAGGTTCCCTTTAAATACATAGAAATACACACATTCAGCAGAATGTCTCGCGGCTCTTCGTCCCTGAACCGTCCCTGAACCTCACTACTATGGTGTGCTAGACGCTACAATTGGTGCTGTCCACTTTATTAAAATAGTACTTTGACGCATTTATTAGCTGATTACAGTAAGCACTTGACGTAAAAATAGTCCAGCAACCAATCCAAGCATTTAGGGGCACATTTATTAGGACTGTCGTTTTAGACGCCAGTCTTAATAAAGCCCTATGCCTGGCGGTGGTTCTTCCAAAGTTATGAAGAGGCACAGATCCTCCGCCAGTTCTAAATGTAAGACAGCTTCCTAGCTGCCTAACATTTAGACATTTTCTACGCCTAAAACAGGTGTAGAAAATGGTAAATGAGACTGGCCTGCCGGCCCTTCCCCACCCACGCCACGGCCACAATTTTAGATCTGACATGAGCGGGGAGAAGTCGCAATCTGCGCCTGAAATACGCCTAATTTCGGTGTATTTCAGATTGATAAATGACCCCCTTAGTTTAATTATAAGATACCTGGGAATTGCTGTTTAAATGTGTATCCTGGTTGTAACAAGTTGGCCTCTAATGATATAGGCTTTGATTGTCACGGTCTGTGTGCTGAGAGATCCCCACTGATTAGCAGCAAAAAAGAAGGGCTTTGATAAGAGAGGTGACTAAGAAGCCAATGGTCACTCTGGCTGAGCTCCAAAGATCCTATTTGTAGATGGGAAAAATATCCAGAAGATCAACCATCACTGCAGCACTCCACCAATCTGGGATTTATGGCACATGAAAGCCACCTGAAGTTTGCAAAAAAAATAAAAATATGAATCACCTCAGGACTCAGACTGTGAGAAAAAAGATTCTCTGGTCTGATGAAACCAAGATTGAACTTTGTGGCCTCAATTCTAAGCATCATGTTTGTAGGAAACCAGCCACTGCTCATCACCTGCCCAATACCATGCCTAAAGTGAAGCATGGTGGTGGCAACTCCATGCTGGGGGAGTGTTTTTTAGCGGCTGGGACAAGGAGACTGGTCAGGGGTGAGAGAAGTGAATAGAGCACAGAGATATTCTTAATGATAACCTGAGCCAGAGTGCTCTGGAGCTCAGACTGGGACGAAGCTTCACCTTCCAACAAGACAATGACCCTAAGCACACAGCCAAGACAACACAGGAGTGGCTTAGGGACAGCTCTGTGAATGTCCTTGAGTGGCCCAGACAGAGCCCTGACTTGAACCCAATCGAACATCTCTGGAGAGACCTGAAAATGGCTGTCAGCCAACAGTCCCTATCCAACCTGACAGAGCTTGAGAGGATCTGCAGAGAAGAAAAATCCAGGTGTGTAAACCTTGTGGCATCATACTCAAGAAGACTGGAGGCTGCAATCACTGCCAAAGGGGCTTCAACTAAGTCCTGAGTAAAGGGTCTGAATACTTATGTCAATGCAGGATTGTAGTTTTTCATTTTTAATAAATGAGCAAAGATTTCTCACATTTTGTTTTCAATTTCTCATTATGGGGAATTGAAATAGAATGGTAGGGAAAAACTTTAATTTTTATTTTATTTTATCCCAAGGCTGTATAAGTGATGCAGCACCTTTGCCCACTTGGAGGAGCCTGACAGTGGTCGGCATGGGCTGCCAGTGTAACCCTGAGCCTGTAGATCCTGCACACTCCTAGGCTGCATGCAGGACTTTATTTTATTTTTTCGTGTAAAATAACAGATCTCAGATGGAAATTGCTAAAACGGATGCTTTTAATACAGGATTCATTTTTTTTTTCTCTCAGAAAGGAAAAATAAAGGTTATGTGAACCCGGCCTAAGCTGGAAATTTTTAAATGTCCTTGAAGTTCCAATATAGGCTTTTCTCATTTTAATAAGCTCTCACTAAGTCACAATGCCATTTTCTGATATGAGTAAAAGCAAGTAAAATGGAATCTGTCAGCACATACCTCAATATGAAACGAAGAGCAGTCAGACACCTTCTGTTCTGCTGAGTCAAACATTTCTGCCCCCATACAGATCGGTGGCTCAGTTTCAGAGAAATCATATGCAAATGAGCTCTTTGGTGCAACCCTCGCACCTTGTCGCACGAAGTGCCCCCTCCTTCCCCAGTTGTAAGTGACAGGCAGGAGATCTGCGATACAGGACAGAGATTTTGGTGCAACGATTTGCAAGGGTGTTGCCCTCATTGCACGAAAGCGCTAATTTGCATATCAGAATAGATGTGATTTCTCTGCAACAGAACTACAGATCTGGATGAGGGCAGAAACGCTTGAATCAGCAGAACAGAAGGAGTCTGACAGTGCTCTTCGTTTAAGGGCTCATGCACACGACTAATAATCGTTCTTTATATAGCACCAACATATTCCACAGCGCTTTACAGTTCAGGGGTTCATGTACAAACAGTCATAAATAACATCGCAACAGACAAGTCAATAATTACAATGAGAGGGATGAGGGCCCGGCTCGCAAGAGCTTGCAATCTGTGAGGTGATGGGGATGTTTTGTACAATGGTCCAGCCATGTTCGTAAAATACGGGAGCAGATATAAAGCTGAATGAGCCGGTCACCAGCCGATATTGTCACGGAAGGTGTACAGAAAACTAGAAGACACAAAATGAAGATCCGACTGACTGGATCCAAAACTAAGGAACCAAAGGGATAGCCCTGCAACAGACCTGGCTCTCTCCCTAACTGCTCAGCCTATGCAAAAATCTCAATGGTAGATGATCGCATATCCTCGTTCCTCGACTGTATAACACCTGAACACCCTATAATAGTGAGGGGACACGACCACCGGCTACCTACACTTGATACGGAGGGAGTCAGGGTCACCTGGGATCCAGCAAACAGGAAACTACAAATGAATGAACAAAACTTATCTGTAGAAGACTTAGTAGTAGCATCCAACATGCACACACTCCAGGAAGTTGTATAAACCGCAAAGTGATGCAGTATGGGAAGGGATTTAAAGGAATGCAATCAGTGCAACTACATGACAGCTGAGAGAGGCTAACGAGATGAGAAAACGAAAGCAAAACAAATGGAACCTCAAGCAGGAGGTTCTGAAGGATGTCTGTCAGAGCTTCTCAGATGTCTGGTGGCTACAGTACCCCTCCTTCTACGAGTGGACTCCAGACACTCAGAGCCCACCTTCTCAGGATGGGACCTATGGAAAGCCCTGATGAGACGAGTGGCCTTAATGTCCGTCACTGGGACCCACATCCTCTCCTCAGGACCATAACCCTCCCAATGAACGAGGTACTGAAGAGAACCGCGGACAACACGAGAATCCACAATCCTAGAGACCTGAAATTCAAGATTACCATCAACCACAATCGGAGGAGGAGGCAAAGAAGAGGGTACAATGGGTTGGACATAAGGTTTTAATAAGGACTTATGAAAAACATTATGGATCTTCCAAGTCTGAGGAAGATCAAGACGGTAGGCAACAGGATTGATGACGGACAAGATTTTGTAAGGCCCAATAAACTTAGGACCCAACTTCCAGGAGGGAACCTTCAATTTGATATTCTTAGTAGACAACCACACCAGATCACCAACATTCAGGTCCGGACCAGGCACACGTCTCTTATCCGCCACACGCTTATATCTCTCACTCATGCTCTTTAGATTATCCTGAATCTTTTGCCAAATAGATGACAAAGACGAGGATAATCTGTCCTCATCAGGTAAACCAGAAGACCCTTCTCCAGAGAATGTCCCAAACTGCGGATGAAACCCATATGCACCAAAAAATGGTGACTTATCAGAGGACTCCTGGCGACGGTTATTTAAAGCAAACTCAGCAAGGGACAAAAACGAACACCAATCCTCCTGATTCTCCGCCACAAAACAGCGCAGATATGTCTCCAGATTCTGATTGACGCGCTCTGTCTGACCATTCGACTGCGGGTGGAAAGCAGAAGAGAATGACAACCGAACCCCCAAGCGAGAACAGAAAGCCTTCCAGAATCTGGAAACAAACTGTGTGCCCCTATCAGAGACTATGTCTGAAGGAATACCATGCAATTTGACAATGTGATCAATAAATGCCTGCGCCAGCGTCTTAGCATTAGGCAAGCCAGGAAAAGGAATGAAATGCACCATTTTGCTAAAACGGTCCACCACCACCAGAATCACAGTCTTCCCCGAGGAACGAGGCAGGTCCGTAATGAAGTCCATGGACAGATGTGTCCAAGGACGGGAAGGAATGGGTAACGGAAGGAGAGGACCTGATGGCCGTGAATGAGGGACTTTGGCACGAGCGCAGGTCTCGCAGGCTGCCACAAAACCCTCAATCCGAGCGATGAGATCCACTGTGGCTCTTGCCCCCGGGTGCCCAGCAAGGACAGTATCGTGGTGCTCCTTAAAAATCTTGTGTCTTAAAGCGAGAGGCACAAACAACCTCCCAGGAGGACAAAGATCAGGAGCCTCTGACTGGGCTACCTGAACCTCTGCCTCCAACTCAGGATAAAGAGCAGAGACCACCACACCTTCAGCCAAAATGGGACCCAGGTCTTCAAAATTCCCACCTCCCCGAAAACAACGTGACAGGGCATCCGCCTTCACATTCTTAACCCCAGGGCGGAACGTGACAACAAAATTAAACCTTGAAAAGAACAAAGACCATCTGGCCTGTCTCAGGTTCAGACGCTTGGCTGACTCCAAGTAGGCCAGATTCTTATGGTCAGTAAACACGGTAATAGGGTGTGTGGCTCCCTCTAGCCAATGGCGCCATTCCTCAAAAGCTAACTTGATGGCCAACAACTCCCTATCTCCCACATCGTAATTTCTCTCTGCGGAGGAGAGTTTCTTCGAGGAAAAGGCACACGGTTGCCATTTGGCAGGAGAGGGACCCTGAGACAAGACCGCACCCACACCCACCTCAGAAGCATCAACCTCAACTATGAAGGGTAGAGAAATATCAGGTTGTACCAAGATGGGAGCAGAAGCAAAACTCTCCTTATATTAGAAAAGGCCTTACGCGCCTCTACCGACCAGGAGGAAAAATCTGCCCCCTTTCTAGTCATATCAGTGAGTGGTTTAACAACAGAGGAATAAATCAAAATAAACTTCCTGTAATAATTGGCAAAACCCAAAAAACGCATCAGCGCCTTCTGATTCTCAGGAAGCTCCCACTCAAGCACAGCGCGGACCTTCTCGGGGTCCATGCGAAAACCAGAAGCGGAGAGAAGAAACCCCAGAAATTGAATTTCTGGAACCGCAAACACACGTTTTTCCAGTTTAGCGTTCAATTTATTCTCCCGCAGGATGAGCAAGACCTGACGTAAGTGTTCCGTATGAGTTTTGAAATCAGGAGAAAAAATCTAAATGTCATCTAGATACACTAATACAAATTTCCCCATTAAATGATTAAAAATGCTGTTCACAAAATGCTGAAAGACGGCTGGAGCATTCATCAAACCAAAAGGCATAACCAAATTCTCAAAATGGCCCTCAGGGGTATTGAAGGCCGTCTTCCATTCGTCTCCTTCTCTGACCCTGACCAGGTTGTATGCCCCTCTTAGATCCAACTTGGAAAAAACTTTAGCCCCAACAATCTGGTTAAACAGGTCCGGGATCAGAGGAAGCGGATAAGGGTCACGAATTGTGATACTGTTCAGCTCCCTGAAATCCAGACAAGGTCTTAAAGAACCATCTTTTTTCTTAACAAAGAAAAAAACAGCGGCAACAGGTGACTTCGAGGGTCGTATGTGTCCCTTTCTCAGACTCTCAGAGATATAAGCACGCATAGCGACCCTTTCAGGTTGGGAGAGATTGTATAAATGAGATTTAGGCAGCTTGGCGCCTGGGGTGAGATTAATAGGGCAATCGTACTCCCTGTGAGGGGGCAAGTCCTGAACACCACTCTCAGAGAAGACATCCGAAAATTCAGAGAGAAAAGATGGTACAGTCTTAGTAGAAACCTCAGAAACAGATGTCGTGAGGCAATTCTCTCTGCAAAAGGACCCCTGCTGATCAGCTGTTCAAGAAGGCAGTAGCATTGTGGCCTTCATGCAGCTTTCCCTGCCTAGGCCAAGAGGCACATAGAAGTGAATGGGGTTGAGCTGCGATACCAAGCACAGCCACTATACAATGTACGGCGCTGTGCTTGGTCAGTCTTGGTTGACTCACAGGAGTGCTGGTGCCATCTCAAACAGCTGATCGACGAGGGGCCCCCACCTATCAGTATTTAAATCTCAGAAAAACCTTTGTGACACAGTGAAAGGTCTGTTGGTTGATGGGAGGTATTTTCCTCTGAGTATATGCTGCAAAGACTGATTGCAGCAAGGTGAGATTAAGCACCGGGCTGGATTTCACTTGCCGGTCCGGGCTTTGCGGACGCCCTACTCTCATTAAAGGCAGCTAGAGTGTGGAATATAGCTGTCTGTGTAAGGCCTCTTGCACACGGCCGTTGTGCTCCCGTGGCCGTATTGCGGGCGGCATACGGCGGCTCTGCAATACACGGGGCACCAGCCGTGTGCATTCTGCATCACGGATGCGGACCCATTCACTGTAATGGGTCCACAAATCTGGAGATGCGGTGCGATGCGGAGTGCTTCCGTGGGGTTCTGATCCGTGCTTCCGTTCTGCAAAAAATAGAACTTGTTCTATCTTTTTGGGGAACGGACAGATCACGGACCCTTTCAAGTTGAATGGGTCTGGATCCGTCCCAGCTGCCGCACGACATTGCCCGTGCATTTGGAACCGCAAATTGTGGTCCCCAATGCACGGAACGGAACCACAACGGCCGTGTGCAAGAGGCCTTAAGGTATGAGGCTTGTGACCTGTTTGGGGAAGACAGGACGACTAAATCCTGGACTTGAACTTTGGCGGGGACCTGTTGGCAAAGTGTGAACACACGCCTGGATTTGGACTCTTTATGCAAAACCTGCAGCATGGTGTGAATGAACCCCAGGACTTTCAAGTAAGGTAAAGTTGTTTACTGAACTGTTAAACCTGCTTATACAAATAAAACACTGCAGTTTGATCAAGAACTGTTTTGGTGCCTCTGCTCTGCGCCCGCTCACCCTGCCTACCAGAGCCAATCCCCACACCTACAACTTTGTTTCTCAGCAATGCGGGCACATATGAACATGGGACACAGGTAAGCCAGTGTCATAGGGACAAAGCTGCTGACAGATGCCTTTGAAAGGGATTCTGTCACCTCGTTTTTGGTTATAGAGTTGCGGACATGCACGGCTAGATCACCGCTAGCATGTCCGCAATATACCGGTCCTATTATGTCCTTTTATTTAGTTAAAAAAATTATTTTTAGAGATATGTAAATGAGCCTTGTAAGATGCCCAAAGGGCCGTACGAACCTTCCTGGTGCCCAACCACGCCCGCCTGTGAAGGAGCCCAGCACCGCCTGCGTCCTCCGAATCTCCTCCTAGCTCACAGTTAGATCGCCGTAATCTCGCGATGCGGGTTCAGAATTTTTTACTTAGCTCATTTGCATATGGATCAAAAGTATTTCTTTTGTCTAGAATGAAGCAATGAATCGCTAAGTAAAAGGTATCTAGTCCTACAAGACATTGTGCCTGGTTTATCAATGATTTTCCTGGTGACAGATTCCCTTTGAGTCCAATAATGTCAGATGTGAGTAATAAAGGTCACATGAAAGGTTCTCTGACTCATCGCTGCAAATTGCTACGGAAATATCCAGCAGGTGCCATAGAAATCCAGCAGAAACCCATAAGCAAACTCATAACAACATTCAAGGATGAGGAGCCCACACCGTGTCAAAATGTCAGAAACCTCTCAACGGATGAGTCTGCTGTACTGCATGACTTGTGAGGTCTCATCCAGAACATGGTGCTCCTCAGGAGATGACATTAAATAAGTTGATCAGATGGGGTCCGACACCTAGCTACTATCAAGAAATTGCATACATTGCAATTCTGTAACACCAGTTTCTCACTGTAGCTCCTGACACATCAGATACTGGCTGCAAACTCACTAGCTCAAGTCCCTGGCCCACGGGGTGGGACTAGACCCCCACCCATCAACTATCTCTAGGAGGCCAGGGTATTAACCCTCAACTCCCTGTATTCAGCCTTTGGGATACAAACATTGTATACAGCACAATTTAACCACTTAAGAAGTGAACTACTGGGTTTTGAATGAGTTTTACCAATATAATACTGCCTCCTATGTATAATAATATACAGTTGCAAGAAAAAGTATGTGAACCCTTTGGAATGATATGGATTTCTGCACAAATTGGTCATAAAATGTGATCTGATCTTCATCTAAGTCACAACAATAGACAATCACAGTCTGCTTAATCTAATAACACACAAAGAATTAAATGTTACCATGTTTTTATCGAACACACCATGTAAACATTCACAGTGCAGGTGGAAAAAATATGTGAACCCTTGGGTTTAATAACTGGTTGAACCTCCTTTGGCAGCAATAAATTCAACCAAATGTTTCCTGTAGTTGCAGATCAGACGTGCACAACGGTCAGGAGTAATTCTTGACCATTCCTCTTTACAGAACTGTTTCAGTTCAGCAATATTCTTGGGATGTCTGGTGTGAATCGCTTTCTTGAGGTCATGCCACAGCATCTCAATCGGGTTGAGGTCAGGACTCTGACTGGGCCACTCCAGAAGGCGTATTTTTTTCTGTTTAAGCCATTCTGTCGTTGATTTACTTCTATGTTTCGGTCGTTGTCCTGTTGCAATACCCATCTTCTGTTGAGCTTCAGCTGGTGGACAGATGGCCTTAAGTTCTCCTGCAAAATGTCTTGATAAACTTGGGAATTCATTTTTCCTTCGATGATAGCAATCCTTCCAGGCCCGGACACAGCAAAGCAGCCCCAAACCATGATGCCCCCACCACCTTACTTCACAGTTGGGATGAGGTTTTGATGTTGGTGTGCTGTGTCTCTTTTTCTCCACACATAGTGTTGTGTGTTTCTTCCAAACAACTCAACTTTGGTTTCATCTGTCCACAGAATATTTTGCCAATACTGCTGTGGAACATCCAGGTGCTCTTGTGCAAACTTTAAATGTGCAGCAATAGTTTTTTTGGACAGCAGTGGCTTCCTCTGTGGTATCCTCCCATGAAATCCATTCTTGTTTAGTGTTTTTCGAATCGTAGATTCACTAACAGGGATGTTAGCATATGCCAGAGACTTTTGTAAGTCTTTACCTGACACTATGATTCTTCTTCACCTAATTGAGCAGTCTATACTGTGCTCTTGCAGTCATCTTTACAGGACGGCCACTCCTAGGGAGAGTAGCAGCAGTGCTGAACTTTCTCCATTCATAGACAATTTGTCTTACCGTGGACTGATGAAAAGGCTTTTGGAGATACTTTCATAACCCTTTCCAACTTTATGCAAGTCAACAATTCTTAATCGTAGGTCTTCTGAGAGCTCTTTTTTACAAGGCATCATTCACATCAGGCAATGCTTCTTGTGAAAAGCAAACCCAGAACTGGTGTGTGTTTTTTATAGGGCAGGGCAGCTGTAACCAACACCTCCAATCTCATCTCATTGATTGGACTCCAGTTGGCTGACACCTCACTCCAATTAGCTGTTGGAGATGTCATTAGTCTAAGGGTTCACATACTTTTTCCACCTGCACTGTGAATATTTACATGGTGTGTTCAATAAAAACATGGTAACATTTAATTATTTGTGTGTTATTAGTTTAAGCAGACTGTGATTGTCTATTGTTGTGACTTAGATGAAGATCAGATCACATTTTATGACCAATTTGTGCAGAAATCCATATCATTCCAAAGAGTTCACATACCTTTCTTGCAACTGTAACTACTATAATACTTCTCCTATATACACAAATATAACTACTATAATACTGCCTCCTATGTACAAGAATATAACTACTATAATACTGCCTTCTATGTACAAGAATATAACTACTATAATACTGCCTCCTATGTACAAGAATGTAACTACTTAGTACTGCTCATATGTACAAGAATATAACTACTATAATACTGCTCCTATGTACAAAAATATAACTACTATAATACTGCCTTCTATGTACAAGAATATAACTACTATAATACTGCCCCTATGTACAAGAATATACGGTAACTACTATAATACTGCCTCCTATGTACAAGAATAGAACATTGGAGATGATGTTAATAGGGAATTACATTTTTCTTTTTTAAGACTGGAGGGTTTTCCTAGCACAGGTTGTTTTGCCTAGCTGCACCATCCCCTCTATGTCTCTTTATGACCCTGTGGACATGATGTGTCTACTCAGTGCTCCAGGTTTACAGCATAGATGCAGCTGATCAGTACAGAGCCATGTACACACTTCTTCTTCTGTACATGAGCCTTTGCTACTTCCCCTCTTACACAATGCAGCACACCCTCTCCAGCTGCCGTGTTCTGCGTCGTCCTTAGTCTGAACAGACGATCTGCAGCGCTGACATCGCTCCCTCCCCTCATCCTTGTTTTCCTTTTTTCTTAATTTCCGACTCTCAGATTTTACACTCCGTGCTTAGTGTTTAATGAGACTGATCACGGTGATGACACATCAATGTAATACCTGTAGCCCACCCACTTGTCACACGCTGCCGGTGACATCAGCGCTCGGAGCCCCACAGCCCTTATATGGCTTCTGAGAACTCGGGAACTGAGCCAAGAGATTATGTTCAGCATTTCTGCCAGTGGGAGTTTGTGTGAAGTAACGTGGATGGAAGAGTCACCGCTTAAATAATACACTTCCATCTTCAAGATCTTCTTTTGACGCCAGTCAACCCGATTGTATTATAAATGATGTCAATTCATGTTTTCTTCATTATTGTCCTCGCCTCTGCCTCTGGGTGACCTTGATGTTCGATAACAACCATTGCGGTGTCCATTAGAGGTCATCGTCCAGCTTTCCTCCAGTTCCGCTCGCCATATATGTCTGCTTTGTTATCCTTTCTCCTATTGAGGGTCAATCTTCTCTTTAGTTCTTGCATTCTATTCATGAAACAAGGGGCTCAGGACTAATAGTCAAGGTGGTTTTCCAACCGAGTAACATTTTTTTAAAGGTTCAGAACGATGGAAAACAATAAAATAAGTAATCCCTTACCAATCTCTCGACGTTCCCATTCTGACACTTCCCGGTCGCACGCCGGTCTCCGCTTCCTGGTTCCTCTCGACACACAGTAAATGATCACCTAGACAAGCACTGGTTGAGGTGGGTCACCACTGAGACCAGTGATGTGCTGAAAGGTCATTTCCTATTTATCGAGGAGGTCCATGAAGTAGAGACTGGTGAGGGACTAGAAAATTTTGGAACAGGAACATCCAGAGATCGGTAAAATATGACCTATTTTATTATTTTACACACTTCTCATCCCTTTAAGGTAACGATTAGAGGTGATTATCATTAGTGACGATACTGCACCACTAACTTTGTGGGGCCAAACAACCTACCAGATCAACAGAAACCATGAGGAGAGTAGTGCTGTGTGGTTCTCGGAGACCGTATCACACCTGGTAAGCTTAAAGGGGTTGGTTCATCACTAGGTTATGCCATCAAAGTCAGATAGGTGCAGGTCCCACCTCTGGAATCCACTCCTGTCTCCAGAACGGGGCGCACCTTACTCATATTGAAGGCATATCTTCAGGTCGACATACACTTTTAATAGCTGGTGGCCAAATGCTCGCTTCCTCCAGCCCCAGATAAATGCTCAGTTCAGCCATGTTTTAGATGGGGAGGGAGAATAAAGCCACTGCCAGACTTCTTTGGAGGCTTATCTCCTGGGGGAAAAAAGAATCGAGTGTTGAAATTTAATTTGCCCGATCCTTCTCTCCCCAACATCATCTGTAGAGGGGAGAGTTGGAAGTCCTCCATACACATATAATTGTTAGCTGGTCCCAACAAAAGCAACAAATTCCACTCCCAGTATGTAGGGGACGTTAGCCTCTGGCTACACTGTGTTTGTTGTGCACCCTGGTATGTATTCCTGATGTATGCCATACTGTGGAGTATGCCTCCCAATATGCGGATGTGACTGGTTAATATGTGTCAAGATTTTCCTGACATATGTCATTGCTTACATTCTGAGCATAGTCTGAACAGAGCCGCAGATATACCAGCTCGGCAGATGGTATCACATATAAATGGCTTAGGTACACCAGCTCAGCAGACGGTATCATACATAAATGGCTTAGGTACACCAGCTCAGCAGATGGTATCACATATAAATGGCTTAGGTACACCAGCTCAGCAGATGGTATCACACATAAATGGCTTAGGTACACCAGCTGGGCAGATGGTATCACAAATACATGGCTTAGGTACACCAGCTGGGCAGACTGTATCACACATACATGGCTTAGGGACACAGCTCAGCAGGCAGTTTCAAACATGGTAAGTTTAGATACACTGGTCCAGCAGATAGTTTCACTAATGATGAGCTTAGATACACTTGTACAAAGTACCTGGAATTCATTTTCCAATGTCGGCAGGTAAGTTTTACATCTCTTGCTGAATTGGACTGCTCAGCCTCAGCCTGCCATCAGGTCCTGCTGTAAATAACACAATATCATAGCCAAGGGCTGCAGATAATAGCGCTCTGTATTGGCCATCGATGCTGCATGAAATTAACGTTGATGCCAAAGACAGGATTGTGAGTTGCAATGGAAGGAATGTGTTGCTGTATGTAGAATGAGCACAAAAGGAAGAATAAAATAAAATTTTAGCAAAAATAAAAAGTGACAACCTTGACCATGGGAGTTTACAATCTAGAGGACTCAGGGTTATAGCATCAGAGATGTCTTAATGGAATCTAGGTCAAGTTACAAATATTAGAATAATATACCGGTATAGATTATGAGGAGCGAAGTACTGTTCAATGCAGCACCGCATGGTGAATAATTGTAATGAGAAACTCAGTTGCCATAATCTCTGGCGTTCACTGGTTTAGGGCCATAATCCTTGGCGTTCACTGGTTTAGTGCCATAATCCCTGGCGTTCACAGGTTGAGCGCCATAATCCCTGGCGTTCAATGGTTTAGTGCTATAATCCCTGGCGTTCACTGGTTTAGCACCATAATCCTTGGCGTTCATTGGTTTAGCGCCATAAACCCTGACGTTCACTGGTTTAGTTCCCCCTCTTAGGGTTGTTCAGTGATCCAGTTCTACTCTGCTGTTCAATGTCGTAGGTATTCAATCATTGGTGTTGAGGTTGTTTAATCCTCATATCATGGCGTAAACTGATTTATTACTCCAATATACCCAGTGCCAGTGGTTTAGTTCCTCAGTTCCTGCTGGACAGGGGTTTAGTGCCTCAGTTCCTGCTGGCCATTGGTATAGTATCTCAGTTCCTGCTGGACAGTGGTTTATTGCCTCAGTTCCTGCTGGCCATTGGTTTAGTGCCTCAGTTCCTGCTGGCCATTGGTTTAGTTCCTCAGTTCATGCTGGCCATTGGTTTAGTGCCTCAGTTCCTGCTGGCCATTGGTTTAGTGCCTCAATTTCTGCTGGCCAGTGGTTTAGTGCCTCTGTTACTACAGGTCAGTGGTTTAGTGCCTCACTTACTGCTGGCTAATGGCTTAGTGTCTCAGTTTCTGCTGGCCAGTGGTTAAGTGCCTCAGTTCCTGCTGGCCATTGGTTTAGTGCCTCAGTTCCTGCTGGCCATTGGTTTAGTGCCTCAGTTCCTGCTGGCCATTGGTTTAGTGCCTCAGTTCCTGCTGGCCATTGGTTTAGTGCCTCAGTTCCTGCTGGCCATTGGTTTAGTGCCTCAGTTCCTGCTGGCCATTGGTTTAGTGCCTCAGTTTCTGCTGGCCAGTGGTTTAGTGCCTCAGTTCCTGCTGGCCATTGGTTTAGTGCCTCAGTTACTACTGGACATAGTTTAGTGCTTCAGTTCCTGCTGGACAGTGGTTTAGTACCTCAGTTCCGGCTGGCCAGTGGTCTACTGCCTCAATCCTTGGGGGCAGATGGTTTAGTGCCTTATTCGGTAGGCTAGAGGTTTAATGTCTCTCTGGTGGCCAGTGTTTATTTCCAAAATTCCTTGGTTTCCTGTGGTTTAGTACCTGAGTCCTTGGTGGGCTGTGGTTTTGTGCCTCAGTCATTAGTGGCTTGTGGTTCAGTGCCCCAACCTTTTTTTCCTCCGTCTCCTCTGGTGGACAATGGTTTACTTCATAAGTGTCTGATGTCCAGTGGTTTAGTGTATTAGTCCCTGGTGTTCTTTAGTTTAGTGTCTCAGTTCCTGCTGGCCCGTGGTTTAGTACCGCAGTTACTTCTGGACAGTGGTTTAACGCCTCAGTTCATGCTGGACAGTGGTCAAGTGCCTCAGTCCTTGGAGGCTGATGGCTTAGCACCTTAGTCAGTAGGCTAGAGATTTAGTATCTCATTCTCTGGTGGCCATTGTTTATTTCCAAAATTCCTTGGTGTCCAGAGGTTTAGTACCTGAGTCCTTGGTGGGCTGTGGTTTTGTGCCTCATTCCTTAGTAGCTTGTGGTTTAGTGACTCAACCTTTTGTACCTCAGTCTCCTCTGGTGGCAAGTGGTTTACTTCATCAGTCACTGATGTCCAGTGGTTTAGTGTCTTAGTCCCTTGTGTTCAGTGATTTAGTATCCTAGACCATAGTGTCTAGTGGTTTAGTGGTTTTGTCTCTAGTTCTGAAGATATCCACTAATATAGCTTCTATGATCCAAGGATCTTTTTGATGTCCGTGTTCCCTAGTGACACGCCGAAGGGCAGCATTGAGACATAGCCAATCCAGTTGAGCAATTAAGTCTCTTGTTAAAGAAACTCTTCAGCGGCACCGCCACTTTAATTTTCAGGTTCTTTCCACCCCATGTTCTTCCTTTAAACACTCTCTATTATGTATCTCACCCCCTCAATTTCTCCTCCCAAGTTTGTGGACTTCGTGTGCCTCCAGCAGTATATACACAGTCCTCTGCTGGAGCATTAAATGAGTCTCACGTTGCGACTGACAACCCACACACCACAGTAGCACACATACAAGATCTTTTATATAATCCCTGAAGTGAGGCTGACAAATCTTGAATCCTGTTCTCATAACTGTACAGATTTGTTATTGCAAACTAATCACTGAGCATTTCTTCCATGTGTCTCCTGATATGTAATTATATATGTACAGCTGGTATAAGTTATACATCTTTTTGTATATAGTGATATGGACCATGCTGGTATAACCTGGATATCTCCTGTATATAATTATATTTGTGGTCACGGCTACGGAAGAGAACTTGGTACCCTGAAGAACCAGGACCTGACTGAACTAACTAACAGCTTGCTGACCTCACTAAATGGCTAGCGGGGTGCCCTTAGCTATGCCGTGGGTAGGCCTATAAGGGGGCATACTCTGAGGAATATGGAAAGACCGGAAACGCACGCAATCAGGTAAGCTCGTGCCTCCATTTTATAGGTGCCTGCGCCCCTCCCACAAATGTAGGCTGACTTGTCAGCCTTACCTATTTGTGTTCATGGCTACGGAAGAGAACTTGGTATACTGAAGAACCAGGACCTGACTGAACTAACTAACAGCTTGCTAACCTGACTAAATGGCTCGCGGGGTGCCCTTAGCCATGCCATGGGTAGGCCTGTAAGGGGGTAAAAATTAAGCCAAGTAGGGTAGAGAGTAACTTTATTGAACATGTACCAATTCATAAAGCCAAACTGTGTAAAGCCTTGGATATCTCGGCGTGGGGATTCGGGATATAACACGCAAAGCACGAGGAGTGCCAGCGACCCATTTTACAAATAATATGGCCGGGGACATTATGTTTTTAAGCCGCCGATGCAGCCCCAATGCGGAATGAGTGCCCTGAAATCGCCTTGAGATCAAAGCTCAAGCCGGATGTCAAGGTGCGTATATGTGAGATGAACTGAGAAGGCGTGATGGCACTGACCTTAAACGGGAGCAAAGTACTGTCTGGGGCGGAGTCCCCCAAAACTGCCAGCAAGTTCCTAGGAACTTTAACTGGGCACCAGGCGTTGAAGATCTGGAAGTACTTTGCCTCCACCGGTGGCCCTACCTGAGAGGTTTTGGACGCCAGAAGGTATAGGGAGAAATGGTCGCTACACCATACCAGCTGACCCCTAGTTAAACCTTTTGCCTTGACTGAAATGCTGGTAAATTTACCGGGTCTCAAAAACCCATAGAAGCTAAGGTACATGGCCGCTTTGATGACTGTGCTGGAATGGAGCCCAAAAGGAAGACCATCTAGGGAGGTGGAAAGCCTCCTGAAGAGTTCCCCTGACACCGGCTGTCTGCTCGGCACGGACCCCCCGCTACTCTTCTGAACGCCTCTGAGCGTCGCTTTGACTGCCTGGGACAAGAAAACCGACCAACTTCCTGGATCCTCCAACATAGAAAAATGCTGGACCCCGGCCAAGTACAACTTGATAGTGTTGTAGGACAGTTTGAGGTCAGTATGACAGTAAGCTATGAAGGCTGTGATGTACGTGGTCTTGTCGGTATTCTTCCTTGGATGAAGGAGTGTGAATCTGTTAAACGTGTTCCAAGCGGTTTTATAATTCCTGGCCGTGTTAACAGACAGAGACTATTGCATCAGAGATTTGGCTGAAGAAATATATGATTTTAATCCATTATTAGCAATTGAAAAACCGGAGGGGGTAGGCCCACTCGTTCTGCCTCCGGCATGATCTGAAAGAAAGCATTAAAATGAAAACGTGATAAAGCGTCTGCGGCGACGTTACGTTTCCCCTGAATGTGCCTGCATGATACGTGAAAATTATACTGCAGCCTGTGGACAAAAGACATGATCTGGTGTGACTGGGATCTGCCCCTAGTGATGATTTCTACCACCGTCTGGTTGTCGGTGATGAAAGCCATGGAAGAATTGGCCCATTGCCTGCCCCATACTTGGACAGCCACCACAATCTGGTAGAATTCCAATAATGGAGAAGATTTCAAAGTGACTCTTGCTGAAGAAATCTCTGAAACCATTGAATCCCGCAGATTGCCGCAAAACCCCGGAGGCGGCGGTGTCCGAGAAAATCAAGGTGGATGCGGGCCCCAGTTGCGGGACAAGCAGGGAGACTCCGTTCTATTCGGCCAGAAAGTCCCTCGACATGGCCAAATCGGCCATAGCTTGGGCATCTAAACGAAAGAGGCTGTCTTGCTCGGGAGCTGAGGGGAGTCATTGCAGTAGCCTGGACATGAAAGCCCTACCTTGGGACATGACTCTGGTGGTGAAATTTAGCACACCTAGCAGGGACTGCAATTCTACTTTGGCACAGGTCCTATTGCCCGCTGACTTGGAGATGGCCTCCTTGATTTTCGTGATCTTCTCTGCTGGTAACCTGGCCTCCATTTTGACTGTGTCCAAGACTATGCCCAGGAAGGTGAATACCGTCGCGGGGCCTTCTATTTTGGAGGGTGCCACCGGGACATTGAGTCAGGAAAAAAGATGGAGGAGGGTCTTGAGCTTGCTGGGCTTGCAGTCTGGCCTCTCTATCACAAGGAAGTCATCCAGGTAATGGATGACCAGCGGACAGTCGCAGCGGTTGACCAAGATCCAGTGCAGACCATGAGCCCTGCGAAGTGCTGGCAAAAAAGCTCCATGTCCATGGAAGCCCAGTTAGTGACGTGCTGGAATTGGGTAAGAGCGGCGGCAGCTTTGGCAGAAAATGAGCGGTGGTAGTCGTAGAAAGCATGCCACCGTACTTGTGGCCCAAGTCCGTGACCTGGTAAAGGTAGGTATCCAACTCCTCCCACCTCCCAGGGTGGGCTGAGCAAAGGAAATCCCTGAACAGGCTGAAAGCTAGGACAAACTCGGTGATGGACAGCTTTTTGTTGAGGCGGGCATCCCTGGCTTTGAGAACAATGGACATGTCGCCGCAAGCAATCGTTCTGCTCTCCACTGCGTCGTGAGTGGCTTTGAGGATAGGCGCTAGGTTGACATCTTTTCCCTCTAGGATGTCTTTTTTGATATTGCTGGGAATGAAATGTTAGGGAGCTACTTCTGGCGTGCTTAGGACCCTACCTGGGGGAAAGGGCCCTGAAGTGGAGGCTACTGGCAAGGGTGATGCAGGCTGGGTAGATGCGGACCCCTGATAGGATTCTACTGCCAGAAGCCTAGCCTGCACATCTGAGACTGAGGAGGCAATGTTATTCATCATTGAATGAAGCTGAGTCAGTGACAGTTGGAGGGTGGACATGGAGACTTGCTCCAGCTCTGGGGCTGCTGGTTCGGCCATCAGCAGCCTGTACAATTCTGCCTTCCGGGCGGAAGCAGGGTGTTGAATCCCTCTCCTTTTTAGTTCCATGATTAATTTCGGAATTGTCCAGTTCCTTAAAGATGAGATGCTGGCCTGCTCGGACGCGGGGGTTTCAGGAACCGACAAGGCCTCCTCGATGTCGGACGTGTGCGACATACTGCAACTGCGAGATGACAAACAGTAATTAAAACTAATTTTCCTAATTCTCTATAGACCGTGATAAAGGACCCACTGAATCCACGTCACTGCAGATCTAACTTTATGTAATGTTTGACACTGCCTCGTTCCTAATCAGCTCCGGGTTCACGTGGCCGCAGTCCAGGGACGCGAACCCTGTTGCTGGGGAAACAGGAAGCTCGAGTGGTGAGACTCAGAGCTCGCGGCCCATGTGACCCCGCAGCGCCAGCAGGCAGGAAACATGAGCGGAGCCAGCCCGGGCGCGTACGGCGGGTGGCCCAGAAGGGGAACATGAGGCTGTAGGGTAGGGAGCGAAAAAGGAAGCAGGGGAGGGGCGGACTTACCTGGGATGCCGGACGAGATTAGCGGTGCCCGAGATGAACCCTGTCGGCCCTGCTTACCTGGGAAGGCGTGCCGTGGGAGAGGAAGTGTCGCTTGAGGTGAGAGATGCACCGGAAACGCAAGCAGGTGAGGCCGTGCCTCCATTTTATAGGTGTCTGCGCCCCTCCCACAAATGCAGGCTGACTTGTCAGCCTTACCCATATATACAGCTAGTATAAGTTATACATCTTCTTATATATAGTGATATGGAGCATGCTGGTATAACCTGGGCATCTTCTGTATATACAGTGCATTCGCATTTCACTTTTTTCACATTTTATGTTGAGGCCTTGATCAAAAATAATAAAAATATAAAAATGTTTTCCATCAATATGAAAACAGAAGGTTAGAAATCTTTGCTAATTTATTGAAAAGTAAAAACTAAAATATTGCATTGACATAAGTATTCAGACCCTTTACTCAGGACTTAGGGTACTTTCACACTAGCGTTAAAGTTTTCCAGTATTGAGTTCCGTCCTAGGGGCTCAATACCGGAAAAAAACTTTTCAGTTTTGTCCTAATGCATTCTGAGTGGAAAGCAATCCGTTCAGTATGCATCAGGATGTCTTCAGTTCAGTCACTTCTACGGTATTTGGCTGGAGAAAATACCACAGCATGCTGCAGTATTTTCTCCGGCCACAATTTCTGAACACTTGCCAGAATCCGGCATTTGGATTTAAAATGTATTAATGCCAGATCCGTCACCGATCCGGTTCTCCGGTCTGCGCATGCGCATGCGCAGACCCTTAAAAATGTGAAAAGAAATAAATACCGGATCTGTCACACCGGAGAGACAGATCCGGTATTTCAATGCATTTGTCAAACGGAAACAAATAGTATTCGTTTGCACACAGATTTCCGGATCCGGCAGGCAGTTTCGGCAACGGAACTGCCTGCCGGATTCCTAGAACGCTAGTGTGAAAGTACCCTTAGTTGTAGCACCATTGGCCGTGATTACAGCCTCCAGTCTTCTTGGGTATGATGACACAAGGTTTGCACACCTGGATTTAGGAATTTTCTGCCATTTTTCTCTGCAAATCCTCTCAAACTCTGTCAAGTTGGATGGGGACCATCAGTAGACAGCCATTTTCAGGTCTCCCCAGAGATGTCCGATTGGGTTCAAGTCATGGCTCTGGCTGGGTCACTCAAGGACATTCACAGAGTTGTCCCTAAGCCACTCCTGTGTTGTCTTGGCTTTGTGCTTAGGGTCATTGCCTTGTTGGAAGGTGAAGCTTTCTGTCACGGCGGGGAGTGGGGAAAACCCCCCCACCGTGCAATAGCTGAGGCTGCAACGCCAGATAGCAAGGAACAGGGAGCAGGTCACCTCCTAATGTAACCCTGAGCTCTCCCTAGACTCCTAGCGCATGAGCCGCCTCAGAAGGTAATGCTCATTCTCACCAACCTAGGACCCTGCTATCCCTGCTATGCCCTAGGCTTGATGACAGGGCAGAGAATACCTGTGCATCCATGACATGGATGACAGGCGGCTCCAGAGGCCCAGTAGCTGACAGGATGCAAGGCTATGGGTGAAGCAGTACGGCAGGTAAGTCACACAGCAACATAACAATGCTATCTACACTTACCTGCCGCAGCCGAGATGGACGGAAGCTCCAGGCTGGGAAACCCACAGTCTTGCCTTCGCTTAACCCCTCCGGGAAAGCACGCCCTTCTCAGAGCCATCACACACCACAATCAAACCTCCAAGCAAAACCCACACCATAACTATATACACTAGGTGGGGGGAGGAATGACAGAAACACACCGGAGGGGACAACAGACACAGCAAAGTAAACAGAATAATAAATAAGGGTGACTCACACAGACAATCACAAACAGCCCAGGAGCAGAGCTAACAACCAAAATCAAACTGACCTTCAGGCTCCACCACACCAACATATAAGGAGGCCTGGGGTCACACCCACCACACCTACCAGACACACCTTAACCCAGTGCATACCAAAATGGGGAAACACCACATCCAAGGAAAAGTGCCTCACATGCAAACCATGTTGCCAAAGGCAACCGCATGTGAAGACAGAGTCACGACCTAACCACGGGTCGTGACACTTTTGCCCACTCTTAGGTCCAGATTAATCTGGATCAGGTTTTCATTAAGAATATCTGTACTTTAGTCCATTCAACTTTCCCTCAACCCTGACCAGTCTTCCTGTCCCAGACACTTAAAAACACCCTACAGCATGAAGCTACCTCCACCATGCTTCACTGTAGGGATGGTATTGGGCAGGTGATGAGCAGTGGGTGGTTTCCTACAGACATGATGCTTAGATTGTAGGTCAAAAAGTTCAATCTTGGTTTCATCAGACCAAAGAATATTGTTTTTCACAGTCTGAAAGGACACGGGATCTTTGGAGCTCAGCCAGAGCCAGTTCTTGGTCACATCTCTTACCAAGGCCCTTCTCCCCTGATTACTTAGTTTGGGGGGGAGGCCAGCTTTAGAAAGAGTCCTGTTGTTTCAAACTTCTGCCAGCTGTGAGATCTTATATAGTGATGACAGATTTTAAAAGACTCACCTATGCTCTCAGCATAACATACGAGATTAGGCTTACACAGCTAACAGGTCATGCAGCTTCCAGCCTTCTGACTGAGTATTTATCCCCGCAGTAATGAGCGCAGCAGCTGCACCTGTGTTTACCTCTGAGTAGGGGAAAGTGTTGTACTGGAGTGGGGAAGGAATGGCAAGTCCCACTACCAACACCTACCAGAGGGATAGATACTGCCCACAACTTATGTATTTAACTCCATAAAAATCCAAGCCCATAAAACACTTAAAAAGGGTTGTGCAAGAATGGGGGTGGGGGGTTTGCATTTATTTTCTATTCTGTGATTATACAATTTTTGGACCTATTATTTGGTATTATTATGGCTGTCTAGTACTGTTGTATGTAGCCAGCTACTCACTGTCTGTTCCATATGGCACTATGCATAATTGGGTAGACAGTGATAGGATCTCAGGGTACAGCTTTTCTGACATGTAAGGCTATCCTTGTACTGTGATGTGTTTTATTGTATTTTTATCAATTGTTATAATAAAGAGGTTTATATATTTCTTCATTAAGCGTGGTATGGTTTCTGTTGTTCTATGGGTGTTAGCATATATTTTACCACACGTTATTGTGCACACCGGAGGGCTCCAATATAATAGGTGTTATAAATTTCAAGTGGCATAGCAAAGGGTCTGAATACTTATGTCCATGCAAAGTGTTAGTTTTTCCTTTTTTAATAAATGTTCAAACGTTCTAAAATTCTGTTTTCAATTTCTCATTAAGAGGGGAGTAAGCGCTGATTTATGGGGAGAATTATATTTTTTTTTCAACATAACAAAATGTGAAAAACATGAAAGGGCCTGAATACACTATAATTATATAGTGTATGTACAGCTAGTATAAATTGGGAAATGCTTTGAGACTGGTGAATAGGGCGCTGCCAACATAATGCAGTACATAGCCTTTTCTTGTAACAAGTGGCATTGTACACATTGACACCTGCTGCGACACTTCCCGACCTCCATATAATAGTCTTATTACAAACAAAACTTGCATTGGATTACACTTCCTGTTGATACTTGTGCTGTTGTTATTCTGTTACATTGCCTCAGTTACAATAGATCCGCTTGCAGCTGCTGTCTGGAACGCTGAGTTCTGAGCGGTTTAATTAGAGGCAGAGATGGAGAGAAGAGGTAGTGCAGAGCACAGTGGTGTGTATCAGGGGATGAGGGGAAGGAGATAAAAACTCCAGGCAACAATACGATTTTATAAGAAAGAAGGAAAGCAGCGAGAAAAGGTGGGGGCAGATGGTTTGTGGGCCTGGGAGTGAGACAGCATAGAGCAGGGGCCAGCTGCCGTGAAGCTACAACTCCCAGCATGCAAACATGCTCTGCTGTTCTTCTAATTCTTGTAGAAGTGAATGGGGCATTCTGGGAGTTGTAGTTTCACAGCAGCTGGAGTGACAGAGGTTGTTGATCCCCGGCATAGTTGGCAGGGAAAACACAGATGTACATGTTACAAAATAGCAAATTACTATATAAAATTAAAGGGGTTTTCCAAGACTTTTAGGGCTGTTTCACACGAGCGGATGCCGTGTGTGACATCCGCTCCGTGAATGACAGCCAAGACCCGATGCGGACAGCAGAAGCACGGAGCATTAACATGATTGATAATGCTCCGTGCCTCTGCAGTCTGCATCGGGTTTTGGCTGTCATTCACGGAGCGGATGTTGCGCACGGCATCCGCTGGTGTGAAAAAGCCCTTAGGGTCCATTCACACGTCTGAATGTATTTTGCGTATCCGCAAATTTTTGGAGTCCAGATGCGTTCAAAATGCGTTCAGTGAAACTCGCACCATTTTGCAAGCAAGTTCAGTCAGTTTTGTCTGCGATTGGGTTCAGTTGTTCAGTTTTTTCCGCGCGGGTGCAATGCGTTTTGATGCGTTTTTCACGCTCGTGATAAAAAACTGAAGGTTGACAAACATCTCTTAGCAACCATCAGTGAAAAACGCATCACACCTGCACTTGCTTGTGGATGCAATGCGTTTTTCACGCAGCCCCATTCACTTCTATGGGGCCAGGGCTGCATGAAAAACGCTGAATATAGAACATGCTGCGATTTTCACGCAACGCAGAACTGATGCGTGAAAAACAACGCTCATGTGCACAGCCCCATTGAAAGGAATGGGTCAGGATTCAGTGCGGGTGCTATGCGTTCACGTCACGCATTGCACCCGCGCGGAAAACTCGCTCGTGTGAAAGGGGCCTAAAAGTCTCGGAAAAAAAAACTTTAAACCAGTAGTAATGGTCTTCTGATATGCCATCGATGCAAGTAAGATCAAACTGGTGAACTGGTTATCTCGAACCACTATTAATTTCTGCAATGAAAAGCCACTATAGAAAAAACTATCCCCTCTGACACCACTCAGAGATTTTTATTTCCTGAATTCGGATATAATCAAAGAAGTTTTCATTGATTTGAATGGACATTTTCTTATATCTTAGCAGAAATCAGTGAGCAGTGCCAAACCAAAGTGTTTTTTAGAGACTGTTCATTTTGGAAATCAATTGTGGTCTCATGTGTTGAGCAGAGATGAGCGAATATATTTATTAAACGAATAGGATTGGTTACGAATTTCACAAAACTTTGTCTGCCATACGAATCCGAAGTTTTTTGTCATTAGTTTCGGACGAATCGTATAAAAATGCCCCCAGCGCCATTTATATGTGAATATTGGCGGGGAAAAACCATGAGGGAGGAAGAAGATGTAGAATCACAAGACACAGGGAAGAAGTGTGGAGGAGGACATGCCCTAATTGCGTCAGAGTCCGAAAGATAGCCTGATCAGGGGGCAGTAGGCAGGCAGATCCCTATTGCCATTCTGTCTTCAGCTTGTGACCTGGAAGGGAGTTATGTCGCAGAGTCTGACAAAAAGCTATAAAGCTATTACAGAAACAAGCCACAAATCTAGTGTGATAGGGATCCAATAAGCTGAGTATAGCGAGAGAATACGGAGCTATAATTGGGTATATTTTAGGGACTTGGATAAAGGAAAGCATATAGAGAGAGTGAGGGACAGAGCTGAGTGTTGAATAGATCTGCTGGCAGCTATTTCTGCCTTTATACGATCCTATAAGAAAAGCTATTTTTTTCTGTGTATGAACAGCCAGCCTGATTTTTTATATTCAAAATACTATTATAGCCACAGTAAAATGTTATCAAAATAAGTAGGGTCCATACCAATAGATAGTAAGCCCTGCTTTTCACTCCACAGTCTCAAAAAAAAAGACCCAATATGCCTCTATATTTTACCAGGTCTACGTAGTACATAGGTCAATCAGGGAGCACAGTCCACTCGCCCACTTCTTTGGAGACAGATGTGCAGGTTTCTTTATCTAGCTAACTAGTACAGATTCCTCCTTGACTTGGTTGTCAGTAGCCTCTTTAGCCTGGAGACCATGTGGACTTATAGGTGTGGATCTTGCCATAGAGTTAAATACATAAATTGTGTACACTATCTATCCCTCTTAGGCGAGTCCTTCTGAAGAGCACCCACCCTGACAAGAACAACCCTACTCAGTGACCCTAGTTGGCCCTAAATAGCCCTATTCTACAACCAAGTTCAGCCAGCTCCCATATGCCACCCAGCCAAGTTTCTGCAGGACGCTTCCCTAGATTCCTCAGTGGGCTAACAGGCTCAGAAATAATAAATAAAAACCTTGAAAGTGTGTGGTGCATTTGTATTCAGCCCTGAGTCAATACTTTGTAGGACCACCTTTCGCTGCAATTACAGCTGCAAATCTTTTGGGATATGCCTCTATCAGCTTTGCACATCTAGAAGCTGAACTTTTTGCCCATCCTTCATTGCAACATAGCTCAAGCTCAGTCACATTGGATGGAGAGCGTCTGAGAACAGCAACTTTCAAGTCTTGCCACAGATTCTCAATGGGATTTAGGTCTGGACTTTGACTGAACCATTACACTGCTTGATCCGGAACCTTGCATATTATACAGTATCTGTACAAGTAGCGGAAAGCAGTGAATAATTTTGCCATCAACCAGACCGCCTCAGCAGGGAGCATGTGTTGTTTCGAAGACAGGCAGTGGCAGCTCATCACCTGTGTCACTTACTCAGGCCCTTTGAAGAGGCTCCAGATCTGTCATTAGGGACAATTGCAGCATGCATCAACAATATTCTTCCCCTGATATTTATCTTAGAGAAGACACGCTGATGCCAAAGAAGAACAGCTTACTCATTTTCCTGGCTGCCCTGTAGCTGTTAGGGACACAATTGGAGAAAGTGGAAGCTTCCGTGGATGAGAACGTCGCCAGGATGTCAGAGGGTGGCAATGTTCCGTCGCTCCGAAGCTGGACTATTCCCAAGCTCATGTCGGAGTTGTTGAAAAGGGGGTATCCCTTTCTCGGCCACTGCTAGGAAGGTGGAGCTGTACCGCTTACTCGTGGTGGGTACAGCTGGTCCTAGCCAAGAGGAGGTGTCTATGGCCACAGTACAGACTTCTCTTTCACAGTTGCATGTCATGATCAATAACTTGACGTCCTCAATCAATCACCAATATTCAGGCAAAGTTGGAGAGTGGAGTGGGGTCTCTGGGTGCAGTTGTCGCTCATCCTCCACCAGATGTACCTGTTGTCTCCACATCCGCCGCAGGTTGCTCAGGTACAATGTCCCCTGTGCCCAACGTCACACCTGCTCATTTCATTCACGCGAATATCAAGAAGGACATACTTGAGGGTAGAGACATAAATCTAGCTTCCTTACTGATTGCCACTCGAGATCTCTCCGATAACAGTTATTGCCTGTGGTGAAGTTTCGGTTGTTCTCAAGAGCCGCGACCAGAGGCTGAATTGGAAGCTAACGATTCCGGAATTCGTTCTGGCGTTCAGCTTGTACAGGGATGTCATCTGCTCTGTCTGTCCAGACAGGAGAGAGGAGTTGGATCTCTACCTTTATAGAGTCAGTGATTTGGGGCATAAGTATGGCGGTGCTGTGTTTTACGACTACCACTGTTCTTTGTCTGCGAAAGCAGCGGCAGCACTTAGTCAGTTTCAGAATGGTGTCATAGTGCAACAGTTTCAAAGTCCCTGCAGCCGGTCCGTCGGATGCTCACAGGGGTACCGGCATGGTGGATAAGTTAGATCGCCCTATCAAACATTCAGAGAGATCCCAGATTTGCAACAACTTCAATCTCTCAGCTTGTAATTACAGCCAATGTCGTCTGCTTCATGTCTGCACCAATTGTTTCAGAGCTCATCCTAAGATAGCGTGCACATTAAAGTCAGATAAAGCTTACATGACTGTCATCAACACTAATTATTTATAGTTATGTCTGCAAGGTCACCATGACCCTAAGTTCGCCAATTTCTTGATCACCAGGTTCGTGGTAGGGTTCCATACAGGACTGGTCGCCCTGCCAAAGGTTACGTATGAGTGGAAAAATGTACAGTCTGCTGAGAGGGCCCCAACTTCAGTGGACAAGTTGTTAGAGGCTGAGTTAGAGAAAGGGTTTCTCATAGGGCCTGTTTCGGTGTCTCCATCCGACCGCTGGAGGGTTAGCCCGGTAGAGGTAGTCACAGGTAAATTTAGCAGAAAGGAGAGGCTGATCTACGACCTCTCAGCCCTGCATGCTTCTCACATTGCCAGCCTCAATTCCCTCATTCCGTCAGAGGAAGTCCGCATGACGTATTCTATGATAGATCAGGCCATAGCAACCATCATGCAGTTAGGGCCTGGGACCTACTTGTCTAAGGCAGATATATCTGATGCTTTCAAACTCCTTCCCATTATGCCTGCGCTCTGGCAATGCCATGGTATAAAATAGAGGAGTTTGTACTATTTCGCCACAAAGCTAACGTTTGGCTCCAAGAGTAACCCTTGGTTGTTTGATCAGTTTGCGCAGGCCCTGCATTGGGTTTTGGAAATCAAGTTCCACTGCGAACATGTCATCCACTATCTGGATAATTTTTTACTGATTGAACGTCCGGTATGTACACCTCAGGGGCTTGAAAACTTACGAGCAGTTTTCTCCCAGCTAGGTGTGCCAGTGTTAAGAAAAAAGCTAAATGTAGCAGCACAACGGAAAACAGGGGTCAATACCGTTCCTAGTTGTGGTGGTGCCTGCCGTGTCGGAAGTCAGTCTCGGACTCCCCCAACTTTAGATGCAATTGTAAAAAAAACGCAGCACTCTCCAGTCTTGATTTCCTCAAAGGTTTTTTCACCAACACTTTGCAACGTTTCGACCTGTGTGCTCTTTATCAAATCCTTGATAAAGACCACACAGGTCGAAACGTCGCAAAGTGTTGGTGAATAAACCTTTGAGGAAATCAAGACTAGAGAGTGTGCCAGTGTTATCATGTTCCTGGGCATTGTGCTAGATTCAGGGAACATGTTAGCCAGACTGCCTGAAGACAAACTGGTGAGGATAAAGGAAGTCATCCACAAGTTCACAGTAGTGAGGGTGGCGACGAAGGCGGACTTACAGTCATTATTGGGGATGTTAAACTTTGCTATGCGTATTATTCCACAGGATAGGTCATTCATTTCCGGTCTGTTGGCTCTTCTTCCTGCGGCACCACATCAGGATAGCCCAGTACAGCTACAGTCATGTGAAAAAATTAGGACACCCTTTGAAAGCATGTGGTTTTTTGTAACATTTTTAATAAAAGGTTATTTCATCTCCGTTTCAACAATACAGAGAGATTAAAGTAATCCGACTAAACAAAGAAAACTGAAGAAAAGTCTTTTCAAGATCTTCTGTAAATGTCATTCTACAAAAATGCCTATTCTAACTGAGGAAAAAGATAGGACACCCTTGCCCCTAATAGCGAGTGTTACCTCCTTTGGCTGAAATAACTGCAGTGAGACGGTTCTTGTAGCCATCTACCAGTCTTCGACATTGGTCTGAGGAAATTTTACCCCACTCCTCAATGCAGAACTTTTTCAGCTGTGAGATGTTTGAGGGGTTTCTTGCACGTACAGCCCTTTTCAAGTCACCCCACAGCATCTCAATGGGATTCAAATCTGGACTTTGACTTGGCCATTCCAGGACTCTCCATTTCTTCTTTTTCAGCCAATCTTTGGTTGATTTACTAGTATGTTTTGGGTCATTGTCATGTTGCATGGTCCAGTTCCGCTTCAGCTTTAATTTTCTAACTGATGGTCTCACATTTTCTTCAAGCACCTTCTGATACACAGTAGAATTCATCGTGGATTCTATGATGGTGAGCTGACCAGGTCCTGCTGCAGCAAAGCAGCCCCAAACCATGACACTTCCACCTCCATGCTTCACAGTTGGTATGAGGTTCTTTTCTTGGAATGCTGTGTTTGGTTTACGCCAAACATGTCCTCTGCTGTTGTGTCCAAATAATTCAATTTTGGACTCATCTGTCCAAAGAACATTATTCCAGAAGTCCTGGTCTTTGTCAACTTTATCTCTGGCAAATGTCAGTCTGGCCTCGATGTTTCTCTTGGAAAGCAAAGGCTTCCTCCTTGCACACCTCCCATGCAAGTTAAACTTGTACAGTCTCTTTCTGATTGTAGAGGCATGTACTTCTACATCAACAGTAGCCAGAGCCTGCTGTAGTTCTCGAGATGACACTTTAGGGTTTTTGGAGACCTCTTTTAGCATCTTGCGGTCTGCTCTTGGGGTGAACTTGCTGGGGCGACCAGTCCTGGGCATGTTGGCAGTTGTTTTGAAAGCCCTCCACTTGTAGACTATCTTCCGGACAGTGGAATGGCTGATTTCAAAATCTTTTGAGATCTTTTTAAATCCCTTCCCAGACTCATAGGCTGCTACAATCTTTTTTCTGAAGTCCTCTGACAGCTCTTTTGCTCTCACCATGGTGCTCACTCTCACTTCAACAGTCAGGAGCACACCAAACTAAATGTCTGAGGTTTAAATAGGGCAAGCCTCATTCAACATGCAGAGTAACGATCTACTAATTATGTGCACCTGGTGTGATATACCTGTGTGAGATCTGAGCCAATTTAAGAGGGAATACATGTGAGGGTGTCCTATCTTTTTCCTCAGTTAGAATAGGCATTTTTGTAGAATGACATTTACAGAAGATCTTGAAAAGACTTTTCTTCAGTTTTCTTTGTTTAGTTGGATTACTTTAATCTCTCTGTATTGTTGAAACGGAGATGAAATAACCTTTTATTAAAAATGTTACAAAAAACCACATGCTTTCAAAGGGTGTCCTAATTTTTTCACATGACTGTAGATGGCCAGGCAGTGGCAGATCTACCCATGTGGGACCAGTTCCTGAGTCAGTGGAATGGGATTTCTTTTTTCATTCCTGCTGCTTCTGGTTCGTCTCCCATGTTCTTTTCTGATGCTTCCGCTGGCACTGGTTTTGCAACCATTTTTGGCACCCACTGGATTGCCGGGACATGGCCCGCAGAAGTTAGACAGATCCCGGGTTTTCTACAGACTTCAGCCTTGTTTGAACTGTACCCCATAGTGGCTGCCGCATAGGTTTGGGGTAGCTCATGCGCCAATTCCACGGTTGTGTTCATTTCAGATAATTTGGCTACAGTGGACATTTTAACAAAAGGTAGATCTAAATCCCCACACATCTTTCATGAGACGTTTAGTGCAGCTCTCGTTACAATACAACTTTCACTACTGTTGTTCCCATGTCCGATGTACACAGAACATGGCGGCTGACGCGTTTTCGCGGGCTAACTTCTCCCTCTTTTCACAGGTCATGCCAAAAGCGGACGTCATAGGGGCCTCGATTCCTCCTTACTCAGTGTTAGTTCTGGACTAGCAAACCATCTGGTTACTGCAAACAGCCTGGTAGCCAGGTCACTGTCATCTAACACGGCTAGGAGTTACAACACAGGTTGGGATCTGTTCGGCAGGTTTCAGGAGAGTTACCCCCAGGGAAATACTAGCTTTATAGATTATATTTTGGCATTCATAGGATACTGCCACTCGGAATTGAAGTTGTCCCACAACACTGTTCGGTCCTACCTGGCTGGGGTACAACATTTCTCCGCCATAAGTCATCCAGAGCGGGGGTCCCTGTTTTCTGCTCATGTTATCAAGGCCAACTTGAGAAGTTTGGGTGAATGTAGTACGGAAGGCCAGCCTTGCAGACAGGCCATCACTGGTAAGATCTTTCAGGACTTGTCTGACATGTTGGATAGAGCCCCTTTCGGTGTACTCCCCAGTTTAGTGCTTAAAGCCGCCATCTACTTAGCATTCTACAGGTTCATGAGGCCGGGCGAGTTCACGTGCACTTCCACCAATAGCAGGTTTGTCAGCCTCAACCATTTGAGCCTGAGCCCCGACGGTTACACGCTGTCCTTACCCATCACCAAGACATCTCAGACAGGACCCCCTGCTCAGGTCACTTTCTTTCCGACGTCTCATTCATGGTGCGCGGTTCAGGTCTTTCAGCAGTTACTGACAGCCTTAGCAGACCGAGACCCAGATAGTCCTCTTTTGCCGTTTCCAACAGCACCACTCACCACCTCTCAGTTTGTATGTCATGTCCGTATGCTGGTGTCCAATTTAGCGTTGCAACCGGCAACCATGTCGGGTCACTCTTTCAGGATAGGTGCAGCATCCGCTGCCTCCAGGAACAGAGTGCCGGCCCATATTATCCGCAAACTAGGTCGTTGGCGCCCTTCTTGTTTTAATAGGTGTATATACCTCAACCCGATCAAGAGATGTTGCTTGTATTTCAGGATTTGGTCATGTAGTGTTGGTTTGTAATAAAGTATTGCTAATCATTGAGTTGTGGTGTTTTGCCCTCTTTTAGGCGTCCCTCCTACACAGCAGTTATGGCACAATTCAAGCCGCTTAGATCTAGTTAGGCAGGTTGATGGTCACGTCTCTAGTTGCCTTCGTCACACAGGTAGCCGTGACCAGTGATTGCCAGTTCGCAGTGTTCGTCAGAGAACACATGCGATCTGCCATCTTAACTGACAAGTCCGGCGAGGCACAGGTAAGTCCTTACCTGTGCCTGTGCGCGAGCCGGTCTGAAATGAAATGCGGTCTCCGGGAGGAGGCAGTTCCGAGACCAGCCTCCGGGGGCCGTTCTCGGAACCTCCTGCTCCCGGAGACCGCATTTCATTTCAGACCGGCTCGCGCACAGGCACAGGTAAGGACTTACCAGTGCCTCGCCGGACTTGTCAGTTAAGATGGCAGATCGCATGTGTTCGCTGGCGAACTGGCCATCTCTAGCCGTGACCACAAGTATGAAAGCCTTTATTAACCTCACAGGGGTCCCCTCCGGGCTCAGCGTCGGTGCTGTGTACCCTCCCAAACCGCCCTTCTTTTTCATGTTACATCTTACACGGTATGCCCTCTTTCAGACGTCCGTCCTACGCAGCGGTTATGGCACAATTCAAGCCGCTTAGATCTAGTTAGATAGGCAGGTTGATGGTCACTTCTCTAGTTGCCTTCGTCACACAGGTAGCCGTGACCACAAATGAATTTATATATCCGGAGTGCTCTTATCTTTCATCCTGGGCTACAGTCATCCCTAAACACTCACCAGTAGTCTCCTACTTTGTTGGAACTACATTAGGGTACTTTCACACTTGCGGCAGAGGATCCCGGCAGGCAGTTCCGTCGCCGGTACTGCCTGCTGGATCCGGCAATCCGGACGCAAACTAATGCATTTGTGAGACGGATCCAAATCCATCTCACAAATGCATTGCAATACCGGATCCATCTCTTCGGTGTCATCCGGAAAAACGGATCCGGTATTATTTTTGTTGCATTTTTAAAGGTCTTCATGCGCAGACCGGAAAGCAGGATCCGTTTTGCCTGGACACTTAATGCCGGATCCGGCACTAATACCCTTTAATGTAAATTAATGCCAGCATTCCGGCAAGTGTTCAGTATTTTTGGCCGGAGAGAAAACTGCAGCATGCTGCGGTATTTTCTCCGTCCCAAAAACGTAAGAGGGACTGAACTGATCCATTCAGAATGCATTAGGATAAAACTGATCTGTTTTTTGCGTTATTGAGCCCTAAGGACGGAACTCAACACCGGAAAACTTTAACTCAAGTGTGAAAATATCCTTAAAATTACACTGGATGTCCCTTTACAGTATCTTGCCCTTTTAGCCTCACAATACAGTATCTTGCCCTTTTAGCCTCACAATACACTAAGCGCACTACACTCAATACACTGAGACGCTACACTCTAAGGCCCCTTTCACACGGGCGAGTTTTCCGCACGAATGCGATGAGTGAGGTGAACGCATTGCACCCGCACTGAATCAGGACCCATTCATTTCTATGGGGCTGTGTACATGAGCGGTGATTTTCACGCATCACTTATGCGTTGCGTGAAAATCGCAGCATGCTCTATATTGTGCGTTTTCCACGCAACGCAGGCCCCATAGAAGTGAATGGGGCTGTGTGAAAATCGCAACCATCTGCAAGCAAGTGCGAATGCGGTGCGATTTTCACGCATGGTTGCTAGGAGACGATCGGGATGGAGACCCGATCATTATTATTTTCCCTTATAACATGGTTATAAGGAAAAATAATAGCATTCTGAATACAAAATGCATAGTACAATAGGGCTGGAGGGGTTAAAAAAATTTTTAACATTTTTTTAACTTAATCCACTTGATCCCCGGCTTCTCTTCTGTCTGTCTTCTGTGCTGTGTGCAGGAAAAGGACCTGTGCTGACATCACTCCGGTCATCACATGATCCATCACATGATCCATCACCATGGTAAAAGATCATGTGATGTTCCATGTGATGACCGGAGTGACGTCACCACAGGTCCTTTTCCTGCACACAGCACAGAAGACAGACAGAAGAGAAGCTGGGCTGCGCGTTCAAGTGGATTAAGGTGAGTTAAATTATTATTATTTTTTTAACCCCTCCAGCGCTATTTTACTATGCATTCTGTATTCAGAATGCTATTATTTTCCCTTATAACCATGTTATAAGGGAAAATAATACAATCTACAGAACACCGATCCCAAGCCCGAACTTCTGTAAAGAAGTTCGGGTTTGGGTACCAAACATGCCGATTTTTCTCACGTGCGTGCAAAATGCATTACAATGTTTGCACTCGCACGGAAAAATCGCGCATGTTCCCGCAACGCACCCGCACCTTTTCCCGCAACGCCCGTCTGAAAGAGGCCTAACTCTCTACAAATAAGCGGCACGCCAGGCATGGCGTCCGCATCCAGAGCAAGATTTTTTTTTACCTAGGCCACAGGTAATGTGATCTTCCTGCCCTAATGAGTTTGGACAAATCATCCTACCACCCCCAATACTGTGCCACTGTGCTCCCCAATACTATACTGCAGAAACAGATAATACCCCTGATAATGCTAAAATAACAAGAAAAACGGTCCAGCTTCACTGAAGATACTTGAGGCTTTATTTAAATCCCGTGCAGATAAAAACCAACATACAGCAATGGAGAAAATCGAATTTGTAGTGATCCGAAACCGGTCGATTTTCTGCATTGCTGTATGTTGGTTTTTATCTGCACGGGATTTAAATAAAGCCTCAAGTATCTTCAGTGAAGCTGGACCGTTTTTCTTGTTATTTTGGAACTTACTGTGCGCCAAGGTTCAAGGCGAGGTCCGGGCTCCTGGTTCCCTGTGGATGAGCGCGACATTTTCCAGTGTTGTTTCCTGATAATACTAGTACCACACAGAGCCCCGCCATATAAAATACCCCTTCTTTGTGGCCTCAGTAGAAGCCCCATAGTGCCCCATAATAATGTGCCAGTATCAAGTGCCTCTCTTCCACCCCCCATGTGCCAGTAACAGGTGCCTCTCCATGCCCCCCCCATATGCCAGTAACAAGTGCCTCTCCATGCCCCCCATGTGCCAGTAACAAGTGCCTCTCCATGCCCCCATGCGCCAGTAACGAGTGCCAAACCCCCCCATGTGCCAGTAACAAGTGCCAAACCCCCATGTGCCAGTAACAAGTGCCTCCCCCATGTGCCAGCATCAAGTGCCTCCCCCATGTGCCAGCATCAAGTGCCAAACCCCCAATGTGTCAGTATCAAGTGCCAATCCCCTCATGTGCCAGTATCAAGTGCCAACCCCCCCATGTGCCAGTATCAAGTGCCTCCCTCTCCCCCCATGTGGCAGTAACAGATAGTCCAGTATAAAAAGAATTTAAAAAAAACACAGATGCAAGAAAAAGTATGTGAACCCTTTGGAATGATATGGATTTCTGCACAAATTGGTCATAAAATGTGATCTGATCTTCATCTAAGTCACAACAATAGACAATCACAGTCTGCTTAAACTAATAACACACAAAGAATTAAATGTTACCATGTTTTTATTGAACACACCATGTAAACATTTCCAGTGCAGGTGGAAAAAGTATGTGAACCCTTGGATGTAATAACTGGTTGAACCTCCTTTGGCAGCAATAACTTCAACCAAACGTTTCCTGTAGTTGCAGATCAGACGTGCACAACGGTCAGGAGTAATTCTTGACCATTCCTCTTTACAGATCTGTTTCAGTTCAGCAATATTCTTGGGATGTCTGGTGTGAATCGCTTTCTTGAGGTCATGCCACAGCATCTCAATCGGGTTGAGGTCAGGACTCTGACTGGGACACTTCAGAAGGTGTATTTTCTTCTGTTTTATCCATTCTGTTGTTGATTTACTTCTATGCCTTGGGTCGTTGTCCTGTTGCAACGCCCATCTTCTATTGAGCTTCAGCTGGTGGACAGATGGCCTTAAGTTCTCCTGCAAAATGTCTTGATAAACTTGGGAATTCATTTTTCCTTCGATGATAGCAATCCGTCCAGGCCCTGACGCAGAAAAAGCAGCCCCAAACCATGATGCCCCCACCACCATACTTCACAGTTGGGATGAGGTTTGATGTTGGTGTGCTATGCCTCTTTTTCTCCACACATAGTGCTGTGTGTTTCTTCCAAACAACTCAACTATGGTTTCATCTGTCCACAGAATATTTTGCCAGTACTGCTGTGGAACATCCAGGTGCTCTTGTGCAAATTGTAAACGTGCAGCAATGTTTTTTTTGGACAGCAGTGGCTTCCTCTGTGGTATCCTCCCATGAAATCCATTCTTGTTTAGTGTTTTACGTATCGTAGATTCGCTAATAGGGATGTTAGCATATGCTAGAGACTTTTGTAAGTCTTTAGCTGACACTCTAGGATTCTTCTTCACCTCATTGAGCAGTCTGCGCTGTGCTCTTGCAGTCATCTTTACAGTACGGCCACTCCTAGGGAGAGTAGCAGCAGTGCTAAACTTTCTCCATTTATAGACTATTTGTCTTACCGTGGACTCATGAACAGCAAGGCTTTTGGAGATACTTTTATAACCCTTTCCAGCTTTATGCAAGTCAACAATTCTTAATCGTAGGTCTTCTGAGAGCTCTTTTGTGTGAGGCAATGCTTCTTGTGAAAAGCAAACCCAGAACTGGTGTGTGTGTTTTTTTATAGGGCAGGGCAGCTGTAACCAACACCTCCAATCTCATCTCATTGATTGGACTCCAGTTGACTGACACCTCACTCCAATTAGCTCTTGGAGATGTCATTAGTCTAGGGGTTCACATACGTTTCCCACCTGCACTGTGAATGTTTACATGGTGTGTTCAATAAAAACATGGTAACATTCAATTCTTTGTGTGTTATTAGTTTAAGCAGACTGTGATTGTCTATTGTTGTGACTTAGATGAAGATCAGATCACATTTTAGTGTGGCGGACAAATTACTTAATGGGGGCAGTGTGGGGGGCAGTATTACTAATGAGAGCATTCTAGAAGGGAATTACTATTGGTGGGACTACAAGGAGCACTATTGTATGCTGCTGTATGGCAAATACAGCAAAATGCGGTGTGCGGGGGGAGGGTCGATTTAGAGAACTGGGCCAGGGTTAATGAATGAATGAATAACTTATATAGCGCTACAATTGCAAACTAAATCGCCTCAAGGCGCTTTTGCAGCCCTTGACCACCTGTGCTTTCAGAAGAGGTGGGTCTTGAGCTTCTTCCTGAAGGCTAGATGGTTTTCTTTTGAGCGGATCTCCGCAGGTAGAGTGTTCCATAGCCGGGGTCCTTGGACTGCCAACCTTCGTTCGCCTTTTGATTTGTAGCGGGTCTTGGGGATATGGAGGAGGTTCTGGTTAGCTGACCGGAGGGGGCGACCTGGGGTGTAGTGCTTTATTTTTTCGCAGAGGTATTGGGGTGCTTTCCCTTGTGTACATTTATGGGTTAGGCAGAGGGTCTTGATCCGATCCTTCACGGGTAGCCAATGGAGGGTCTTCAAGGACGAAGTAATAGATTCCCAGTTTTTTTTTCCAGTTATCAGTCTGGCGGCTGTGTTCTGGACAACTTGTAAACGTGAATGCACTGTGAATATAAGTGTTAATATGCACTGTGAATATAAGCCCTGCGCTGTGTTGTCACTGTGCATATTAACCCTTTACTGTGATGTCACTGCATATTAACCACTTCAGCCCCGCTAGCTGAAACCCCCTTCATGACCAGAGCACTTTTTACACTTCGGCACTACACTACTTTCACCGTTTATCGCTCGGTCATGCAACTTACCACCCAAATTAATTTTACCTCCTTTTCTTCTCACTAATAGAGCTTTCATTTGGTGGTATTTTATTGCTGCTGACATTTTTACTTTTTTTGTTATTAATCGAAATGTAACGATTTTTTTGCAAAAAAATAACATTTTTTACTTTCAGCTGTAAAATTTTGCAAAAAAAAACGACATCCATATATAAATTTTTCGCTAAATTTATTGTTCTACATGTCTTTGATAAAAAAAAAATGTTTGGGCAAAAAAAAAAATGGTTTGGGTAAAAGTTATAGCGTTTACAAACTATGGTACAAAAATGTGAATTTCCGCTTTTTGAAGCAGCTCTGACTTTCTGAGCACCTGTCATGTTTCCTGAGGTTCTACAATGCCCAGACAGTAGAAAAACCCCACAAATGACCCCATTTCGGAAAGTAGACACCCTAAGGTATTCGCTGATGGGCATAGTGAGTTCATAGAACTTTTTATTTTTTGTCACAAGTTAGCGGAAAATGATGATGATTTTTTATTTTTATTTTTTTCTTACAAAGTCTCATATTCCACTAACTTGCGACAAAAAATAAAAAATTCTAGGAACTCACCATGCCCCTCACGGAATACCTTGGGGTGTCTTCTTTCCAAAATGGGGTCACTTGTGGGGTAGTTATACTGCCCTAGCAATTTAGGGGCCCAAATGTGTGAGAAGAACTTTGCAATCAAAATGTGTAAAAAATGACCGGTGAAATCCGAAAGGTGCACTTTGGAATATGTGCCCCTTTGGCCACCTTGGCTGCAAAAAAGTGTCACACATCTGGTATCGCCGTACTCAGGAGAAGTTGGGGAATGTGTTTTGGTGTGTCATTTTACATATACCCATGCTGGGTGAGAGAAATATCTTGGCAAAAGACAACTTTTCCAATTTTTTTATACAAAGTTGGCATTTGACCAAGATATTTTTCTCACCCAGCATGGGTATATGTAAAATGACACCCCAAAACACATTCCCCAACTTCTCCTGAGTACGGCGATACCAGATGTGTGACACTTTTTTGCAGCCAAGGTGGGCAAAGGGGCACATATTCCAAAGTGCACCTTTCGGATTTCGCAGGCCATTTTTTACACATTTTGATTGCAAAGTACTTCTTACACATTTGGGCCCCTAAATTGCCAGGGCAGTATAACTACGCCACAAGTGACCCCATTTTGGAAAGAAGACACCCCAAGGTATTCCGTGAGGGGCACGGCGAGTTCCTCGAATTTTTTATTTTTTGTCGCAAGTTAGTGGAATATGAGACTTTGTAAGGAAAAAAGAAAAAAAAAGAAAAATCATCATTTTCCGCTAACTTGTGACAAAAAAAAAATAATTCTAGGAACTCGCCGTGCCCCTCACGGAATACCTTGGGGTGTCTTCTTTCCAAAATGGGGTCACTTGTGGCGTAGTTATACTGCCCTGGCAATTTAGGGGCCCAAATGTGTAAGAAGTACCTTGCAATCAAAATCTGTAAAAAATGGCCTGCGAAATCCGAAAGGTGCACTTTGGAATGTGTGCCCCTTTGCCCACCTTGGCAGCAAAAAAGTGTGACACATCTGGTATCGCCGTACTCAGGAGAAGTTGGGGAATGTGTTTTGGGGTGTCATTTCACATATAACCATGCTGGGTGAGAGAAATATCTCGGCAAAAGACAACTTTTCCCATTTTTTTATACAAAGTTGGCATTTGACCAAGATATTTTTCTCACCCAGCATGGGTATATGTAAAATGACACCCCAAAACACATTGCCCAACTTCTCCTGAGTGCGGCGATACCACATGTGTGACCCTTTTTTGCAGCCTAGATGCGCAAAGGTGCCCAAATTCCTTTTAGGAGGGCATTTTTAGACATTTGGATCCCAGACTTCTTCTCACACTTTCGGGCCCCTAAAATGCCAGGGGAGTATAAATACCCCACATGTGACCCCATTTTGGAAAGAAGACACCCCAAGGTATTCCGTGAGGGGCATGGCGAGTTCATAGAAATTTTTTTTTTTTTGCATAAGTTAGCGGATATTGATTTTTTTTGTTTTTTTCTCACAAAGTCTCACTTTCTGCTAACTTAGGACAAAAATTTCAATCTTTCATGGACTCAATATGCCCCTCACGGAATACCTTGGGGTGTCTTCTTTCCGAAATGGGGTCACATGTGGGGTATTTATACTGCCCTGGCTTTTTAGGGGCCCTAAAGCGTGAGAAGAAGTCTGGAATATAAATGTCTAAAAATGTTTACGCATTTGGATTCCGTGAGGGGTATGGTGAGTTCATGTGAGATTTTATTTTTTGACACAAGTTAGTGGAATATGAGACTTAGTAAGAAAAAACAAAAACAAAAACAAACAAAAAATTTCCGCTAACTTGGGCCAAAAAAATGTCTGAATGGAGCCTTACAGGGGGGGTGATCAATGACAGGGGGGTGATCAATGACAGGGGGGTGATCACCCATATAGACTCCCGGATCACCCCCCTGTCTTTGATCACCCCCCTGTAAGGCTCCATTCAGACGTCCGTATGATTTTTACGGATCCATGGATCGGATCCGCAAAACACATGCGGACGTCTGAATGGAGCCTTACAGGGGGGTGATCAATGACAGGGGGGTGATCAATGACAGGGGGGTGATCACCCATATAGACTCCCTGATCACCCCCCTGTCATTGATCACCCCCCTGTAAGGCTCCATTCAGACGTTCGTATGATTTTTACGGATCTATGTATACATGGATCGGATCCGCAAAACACATGCGGATGTCTGAATGGAGCCTTACAGGGGGGTTATCAATGACAGGGGGTGATCAGGGTGATCACCCCCCTGTCACTGATCACCCCCCCTGTAAGGCTCCATTTAGACGTCCGTATGATTTTTACGGATCCATGGATACATGGATCGGATCCGCAAAACACATGCGGACGTCTGAATGGAGCCTTACAGGGGGGTTATCAATGACAGGGGGTGATCAGGATGATCACCCCCCTGTCACTGATCACCCCCCCTGTAAGGCTCCATTCAGACGTCCGTATGATTTTTACGGATCCATGGATACATGGATCGGATCCGCAAAACACATGCGGACGTCTGAATGGAGCCTTACAGGGGGGTTATCAATGACAGGGGGGTGATCAGGGAGTGTATATGGGTGATCACCCGCCTGTCATTGATCACCCCCCTGTAAGGCTCCATTCAGACGTCCGCATGTGTTTTGCGGATCCGATCCATGTATCCATGGATCCGTAAAAATCATGCGGACGTCTGAATGGAGCCTTACAGGGGGGTGATCAATGACAGGGGGTGATCAGGGATGTATATGGGTGATCACCCGCCTGTCATTGATCACCCCCCTGTAAGGCTCCATTCAGACGCCCGCATGTGTTTTGCGGATCCGATCCATGTATCCATGGATCCGTAAAAATCATACGGACGTCTGAATGGAGCCTTACAGGGGGGTGATCAATGACAGGGGGGTGATCAATGACAGGGGGTGATCAGGGAGTGTATATGGGTGATCACCCGCCTGTCATTGATCACCCCCCTGTAAGGCTCCATTCAGACGTCCGCATGTGTTTTGCGGATCCGATCCATGTATCCGTGGATCCGTAAAAATCATACGGACGTCTGAACGGAGCCTGACAGGGGGGTGATCAATGACAGGGGGGTGATCAATGACAGGGGGGTGATCAGGGAGTTTATATGGGGTGATCATGGGTGATCATGGGTTTTTTAAAGGGTTAATAAGTGACGGGGGGGGGGGGGGTGTAGTGTAGTGTAGTGTTTGGTGCGACTTTACTGAGCTACCTGAGTCCTCTGGTGGTCGATCCTAACAAAAGGGACCACCAGAGGACCAGGTAGCAGGTATATTAGACTCTGTTATCAAAACAGCGTCTAATATACCTGTTAGGGGTTAAAAAAATCAGATCTCCAGCCTGCCAGCGAGCGATCGCCGCTGGCAGGCTGGAGATCCACTCGCTTACCTTCCGATCCTGTGAGCGCGCGCGCCTGTGTGCGCGCGTTCACAGGAAATCCCGGCCCTCGCGAGATGACGCGTATATGCGTCGTCGTGCGCAGGGCTGCCGCCTCCGGACCGCACATCTGCGTTAGGCGGTCCGGAGGCGGTTAAAGGGGTACTCCGGGATAGGAAAATAAATCCACTATCCAAAGGATTGGAGATAAGTGTCTGATCGGGGGGGTCCGGCCGTTGGGATCCCCCACGATCTCCTGTATGGTACTCCGGATCTCCTTGTGCCCCGAGCGGTGGTCAACACTCCCCCTCCATGAATCTATGGGAGAGCCGCAGATAGAGCACTTGTGTATCTCTGAGTCTTCCTTAGAGATACATAGAGGGGGAGTGTTGACCACACCACAGCTCCGTGCGGTGGCAGACACAGCTTATTTCTTGAGGACTGAGCCGGGGTGCCGTACGGGAGATCACAAGCATCCCAACAATGTTCGTGGGGGCCTCATGTTTGAGTTTCGCCTAAGGCCTCACAAAGTCTAGAGCCGCCTCTGCTAGGTATTGGCTGGGGAAGATTTAGGGTACACATGCCCTTTAAGAGCCAGAGGGTGCTTGCTTGTGTCCTACATGCTAAGCAGGAGACAGGCCTCGGCTGACATGGAGGTGAACAGAGCAGTTGTACTGCAGCGGCTGGCCCTCCTGGGTAGAAGGAAAGAAGAAACAGTAGCAGTTCAGAGCTTTCAGAGTTCAGGAGCAATGGAACAAGTAAGCAGAACAGCGCCTGAACCCACCAGCAGCAGAGGAGAGGTGGGCACAGACCGCCACCATAACAGTACACAAGTTTCTTTTGGGGGGGAAGGAGGGACGTTATTTCCAGAAGATGGAATAATCCCACAAAAACTATCCTCCATGTTATTGATAGCAGTTACCGCTCTACTATACCACCACATAGAAAAGCAAAGTTTGTAGAATGCTACTTGGAGGGACGGCATTATTTTATGTTGATTTCATGGTGTTCTTCATTAGTTTTAATAGAACAAAGCATTATGGATCTCTAGCACTAATGATCACAGTGTTCCCGCTCTGTCCACATGTCCCATCCAACCATCTGCTCTGCTTTCTTCCAATTAGATTGCAAGCTGTCATGACGGACTGACCTTTTGTATAATTGGGAGCCTTAATATTAATTGTTCAAAAAACTTTAAAAAGTAATTTCACTTGTAAAAACATTTGATGCGTCATGGCGACATATGAAAGGTTATGATCGGTGGAGGTCTAAACTGTGAGAATCCTGACGGTCACTAAAGGGGGGGGGGGGGTTAGAAGTTCTCAGCTGAGTGATTTCCCTCCTCACTTCTTATCTCAATAGAAAGTCTACCGTTGTAGGCTCCTGAGGTTTCAAAGTGACTCTTTCCCGCAAAATGATAACTGTACATGGTGCCATATTCGACACATTACCTTATAATAAATAAATAATACACAACTACCATTGTGGATAAAAATGGCCACGGTCTTTATTAACTGGGGGGGGGGGGGGGGGGAGGGGGGGAAGGTGGGTAACCATAAATAATAAAATACCATAAATTATTAAGCCATTAAACTTTTCCAATATTAAATCGAGTCCATTAGTGCACTACTCATCCATAGTCCACCCAGTAAGGCTGAGCGACTAACCCCCCCACCCTTTTACACTCCCCCCTTTCCAAAGACCGCGACTAAAGCATTGGGAGGGCGGGCGGGACACAATCCTTCCTCTTCTTCTCCCCAGCCGCTGACAGAGCTCCCACAAGTGAGTGTCCACAATAAATACCCCTTCTTTTTCCCGCTAAAACCTGACTCAGCCAATCCATAACTTCAGCTAAAATTAGCCCTTTGCCCAGCAACCGATCAGCAACCATTCCTGGCCAATCACCCTTCTGTTGCCGGCTGACCTTTGATTCACCTGTGGAGAATAATGGCGGGAAAGGAGGGAAAGCAGGGAAATAGGGGGAGAGAGACACATCCAACAGGACAATCTACTATATATACGTCTCAATTGTCACCATGAGGGGCAAATGCCTATATCGGCACAGCCCCTTTCATTATGATTGCAAGTAATTTGGGTTCAGGAGCTGAGCTGAGGGGTATCAGCCCTGATGTATAGTGGACATCTTGCTGCAACTGCCAGGATTGGAGTTACCTCCGATGCCACGGTCAATAGCGAGTGTGGCATCTACAGTAAGTGGTTTGACAGAGGGAGGGGACCTAGTAAAACCTCAAAAAAATTGAATTTATTGCCGGTATATTTCTGAAATTGTACAAGTCCTTAGAATAAAGGCAACATGTTATTTATGCTGCACAGTAAATAGTACAAAATTTATAATGCAGAAAAAAAAAGAGGCAAAATTACAGCTTTTTTTCCTTTTCCCCACTTGAAAACAGTTCATTACAGTTAATCAATAAGTTATAAGTATCCCAAAATTGCGTCATTGGAAAATACAACTTGTCCTGCAAAAACAAGCCCTCATTCAGCTATGAATATTAAAAAATAAAAGTTACGGCTCTCATAAAGTTGAGATGAAAAACTATAATGGACGGAACACTGCTCATGTCACAAAGGGCCAGCATCCTTTAAGGACAATGGACAGAACACGGCATGTGTTACAATGGGCCAACATGCTTTAGGGACAATGGGCAGAACACTGGATTGGGCCAGCATCCTCCAGGGACAATGGATGGAACACTGCATGTGTCACAATGGGCCAGTATCCTTCAGAAACAATGGACGGAACACTACAAATTTGACAATGGACCAGCATCCTCCAGCGACAATTGAGAGAACACTGTACGTGTCACAAGGGGCCAGTATTCTCTAGGGACAATGGCCAGAACACTGTGCGTGTTACATTGGGCCAGAATCCTCCAAGGGACAATGGAGAGAACACTGAACATATCACAATGGGCCAGGGACAACGGACAGAACACTGCTTGTGTCACAAAGGGTCAGTATCCTCCAGGGACAATGGATAAAACACTCTTTACAAACGCATGGTACAAAGGGCCTGCGTCCTCCCGGAACAATAGACGGAACACTTTGTGTGCCACAATGAGCCAGCATCCTCCAGGGACAATGGGCGAATACTGCACGTGTCACAATAGGCCAGCATCATCCAGTTGGTTCATACTCTGGGACCCGCACCTACAATGAGAACGGAGCGGGGAAATTAATGGAGGGTGCACTGCGCATGCGCAGCCGCCCTCCATTCATTTCAATGGGGCCGCCTAAAATAGGCTATTTCCGTCTGCCCAATAGAAATTAACGGGAGCAGGGGCCGGGCAAGCGCGGTGCGCTCCCATTTGCTTGTATGGGAGCAGCGCTTGGTGGTGGACGGCCACAGCTCTCCCCGCTCTGTTCTGTTTGTAGGTGCAGCTCCCAGAGGTGGGACCCGCACCTATAAGACAATGGGGGCATATCCTAGTGATATGCCCCCATTGTATGTGATGGGAATACCCCTTTAATTTAAAGCTAAAAGCCACCTTTATAGAGAAAAACTGCTGTCAACTTATTGTGGGATCAGGCTACATGCTGCCCATAGCAGTCTGTAGGGGTGGTCGTAACCGCTGGATTATGAGCAGTGTATATTATAATGGAAAAATAAATCAAGCCAGCAAAGGAGACAATATGGATAATCACAATACATTAGTAAGTGCCTTGTATTAATTTTCTCTACATGATAAATGCCATTTTCTGAAGTCAGACTGACAACCCCATTAACTCTTAGCAGTGATCAGCTGGGTCACTGCACTTATATAATGCTGCAGAGCAGGGATCAGAAACCTTCGGCACTCCTGCTGTTGTGAAACTACAATTCCCAGCATGCTCCATTCATTTCTTTGAGAGTTCTGAGAAGAGCAGAGCAAGTATGCATGCTGGGAGTTGTAGTTTCACAACAGCTGGAGTGCCGAAGGTTGCCTACCCCTGCTGCAGAGGATGACAGTTTGCTCAGATTCCATCTTGGACAAGATGTCTGCGTTCAGTCTCTTCAGTCTGTGTCCTCATATGACCGCCACGATTCAGCAGAACATCATTAGTATTCAGGGAGAGCGAAACGGCAGAAAACTAGGTCCACACTGATCCCTGAAGTGTGTCATTTGAGGAATGATGGGTAATTGGCAGGAGATAAAGGAAACAAGGCTCCTGACTGGTCCCCTAAACGGCATGTCCACACAGATATATAATCTGCAACTAAGTGGAAATTTTATATTGGGGGGATTTTCCTTTTTCATACAAGATCAGCCCTGATGACGATGCTCTGTAGATGCTGCACAGACCATCACTATAGTAATGCCTTTATTAAGGACGATGACTACAGTGGACCATCTGTATCAACAGTTGATTATAGAGACATCCATCAATGGGACTCTATCATCATCAACTGATCAGAAACATTTCAGGCAAAACCAGTTTTTTTGTTTCTTTCTTCATTTTTGCCTGGGGTGTTGGCTGATCCCCCCACACCCCCTGAAACCCAAAAGATTTAAATGGAGGACCCATCACTACTGAAGGCAGAGTATATGGAGATTAGTGTTGGTACTCCAATAGAGCAGCAGAAGGGGGACCCCACTGGTGGTGGTATGTGTCAGCTACGTATTCCTGCACCCCACAAAACTGAATGATCTTGTATTGTTCTGCATTGGGTCCTGTAGACACAATCATGTGTCTGACAACAATTTCCATTTCTGTGTCAGCGTCTTTCTTGTTACAACCTACATTGAAAGATTTCAAGGAATTTTTCGATGTGTCGCGTGCTCTGCTCGCCGAGAAGTGCAGGAAATTGTTATTTTGGTGTTCTGTGATCTGTTGAGTCATTACCAAAAGGTTAGCAGTTTTTCTACCGCCTCCGCTCTCTGTCACTCATTACACCCGTTACCTGTTTCGAACAATGTTCTCTGTGTAGCTAGTGAAAGAGCAGGTGGGACCTTGGCGCTGTTCCTTCTAGTTTTACACTAGCGCTAAACTGTTCCGGTAGAGGAATAGCCTGCCGGAGTTCAGTAAGCTGTCAGTGTACCGCCAGGACCCATTGACTATAATGTGACCAGGTAGGACTCCGGCATGTTTCCAGCATTAGTGCCATGATTCATCCGGACAAATACCACTGCAAGCACTAATGGATCCCATTAGAATCAATAGACTCCAGCGGGGAAGAGTAGTATCCAACTATGCTGGATATGATGAACTCCAACAGGCAGTTCCTGCCGGAACAGTTTGGCGATAGTGTGAAACTAATTCATAAAACACTGAAAAGATGATATAGGTTACGTTTCACAGGTATAATTTGGTCACAGTTAGAAACGTTATGAATGAAATAAAATCTCAACGTTTTTTATATTATTTCCTTACATACCCTTCCCTTTTTAATGTATACCTAATAAACTTTGAAATGTTATTTCATTCATAACGTTTTGTGGTAAGGTGAACAGGAATGTGTATGGTAAAGTCCTGGAAGGGGTGTATATCCCACCCAGGTTCCTCAACTGGGTGAGGTAAATAAAATCCAGAAGGTTAAAATGGTCTGAGCAATGTGTAGGTTGCTGAGACAGTTTTGTTAAGTTTATGGGATGGATTTTATTGGACTGGGAGAAGGTAGGATTGGTAGAGAGACCTCCCCAGTCCACCCCATTCCGGGGCAGGTTTTCCCCTAGCCTGAGGGATTCCCAGCTGAAGCCAGCTGGGATCGTCAAGGGGAAATAAAGCATAGTCCAGGCTGTCAGTCTAGGGGAGTGAGGCCTGGAGAAAGTCTGGGAAGATGGCTGCCCTGCTGGCTAGAGAAGCCGAGTTCTCTGTGTGATATGTGTTCAATAGGTGAGTTAGGAACTTCACTGTATTAGCCAGAGCCCAGACGGGCAGGTGTTTATTTTGGTTTATGTTTTGTGGTGCTGGACCTTCACCTTACCCAGTGAATTATAACTGGGATTGCCTGTATTGCCGGAGTGTGATAAATAAAGCAACATTTGGACGTTAACCCTGTGGTCTGCAAGAGAATCTGTCATTGCCGGCCAGCCTGAGAGTGTAACCCCTTACAGTTTCTGTGACCAAAAGATAGTGTGAAACTAGCCTAAACTGTGATTCAAAACAGCTGTAAGTGAATATTGCTTCATAGCGCCAAATACGTTGCCATAATGGGTTTATATAGTAACATCTCTGGGGTCTAGGGCAGAGAAGGTGATAATGTCAGTATCCCTCGTGGTGTAGGGCAGAGTAAGGCTTAAATGAAACCTCAGCTTCAAGATTTTAACAATTCACATTTATTTATTTATTATACTCACTGATATAACGCTCATATATTCCGCAGCGCTTTACAGACATTATCATTACTCACTGTCCCCAATGAGGCTCACAATCAAAGTTCCCTATCAGTATGCCTTTGGAGTGTGGGAGGAAACTGGAGAACCCAGAGGAAACCCATTGATGGGGGAATGAACATAACACTTACATGGCACCTTTCATCTTTTCAGCTGCAGATCCACCGATTCCAAGTCTCCGCTTCTGCCATCCAAAATGGCCGTGCCGCCCCTAAGAGTACCTGATGCACGCTGTGCGTCCGTAGTCCAAGACACTTCCTGCTTGTCCAGTGCCGCTCTTGGATTGGCCAGCACTACGTGAGCAGCGCTGGTCAATTCATGGGCGGCAGTAAGTGGGTTGGACTACTGATAGACAGCATGCATCCTGTAGTCTGAGTAGTGGCACAGCCATCTTGTATGGCAGAGGTGGGGACCAGGATTCGATGCCCTGATGCTGAATAGATAAAAAGGAGGGCATCATGTGTTCTCCCCGTTCGCTAGTTTATGTGAATTTGGCTTGAACCGGTGGTTCACTTTAATGTTTTAGGCAGGCCCATCAACTCAAGGACAGGCTGCTTGAAAGGGGTTACCCTAGAAGGGACGTCATCGATGCGTTATATCGAGCAGCTCTTCGTCCCCGGCATAGTCTCCTCAGTGATCAGGTTCAAAATGACAATAACGATAGATTCACCTTTATCTTTCAATTCAGTCCAGCTGCAGATATTGTAAAACGAGCAGTGCTCAGTAACTGGGACCTCTTGAAAGGCGATCCCGCCTTGGGGGATTTGGTCTCCCAGCGACCTTTAATCACCTTTAGAAAATGTCACACCTTAAGGGTCCATTCACACGTCCGTTTTTTCTTTCCTGATCTGTTCCGTTTTTTGCAGAACAGATCTGGACCAGATCTGTACCGATTCATTTTCAATGGGTCCTGAAAAAAATCGGACAGCACAATGTCCGATTTCTTTTTTTTTTTTGGGACCCATTGAAAATGAATGGGTACAGATCTGGTCCAGATCTGTTCCGCAAAAAACGGAACAGATCAGGAAAGAAAAAACGGACGTGTGAATAGACCCTAAGGGACAGGTTAGTTCACAGCGTGCTAGGGCAGACAAAACAGCCTAATTGGCTCCAGAGTAGGAGACCTCAGGGCAACTTTAAATGTGGGACTTGTTCGTTCTGTCCCCATAATTCACAGGGGAAGTTCTTGTCCTTAGGGGGTGTCACACATATGGTCAATGATTTCATTACGTGTCGCACTTCTCACGTGGTCTATGTCATATCATGTACCTGCAATAGGTTTTATATCGGCAAAACCATTAGGCCCCTGTTTGAGCGTATACGGGAACATCTTGGTTCAATATGGACGGGACGAGGTTCGCCCCGCCTTGTCGACCATGTCCGCTCAACCCATAATGGTGATCCATCCAGCATATCCTTTGCTGGGATAGAGGCGGTGGGATCCATCCCACGGGGTGGGGACCGCCACCGCCTTTTGTTGCAGCGGGAGGCTCGATGGATCATCAAAACGGGAGCCATGGGACCACACGGTCTGAATGACAAAAATGACATGGCTGTTTTTCTCTAAGGCCCTCTCCATTCTTTCACACTAGTATACCCAAATATTTGTCAGTCCTGCCCGCCCGTGCCATAACATGCCTACCTGTTGTTTTAGATAATCATTTCCCACTTCTCTCCTTGTGCTTTATTCTCCTAATGCACCATATAGTGTTAGGGAATCAGCACTGATGTACCAACCCCCTTGTATACTCCCTTCGTGTCTCCCTGTATGCGATTGTAACTTGTCTCCTCCAAGATTTGACAGTGTGTTGCTAAATGCTTCTCTGCAGCTTGTGTGTAATATCGCAATGATCCTTTTCTGTATTGTTCACAGTGCGCACCGGGGGAGCGTCCATGGTCGTCATGGTGATGACCTATGGTTGCCCTTAAATGCACGTCTGTGCGCCTGCACGTTAGTAGCGGTCCGAGGAAGCGCGATTCAGCGCGAAACGGCCGTCACCGCCTACTCACACCTGGGCCATCCCGCTCCCCAGCCTGTGCACCTGATGCTACTTTGCTAGCTAGCAATAAAGAATCCATGAAGACCAGACCCTGGTGAGTGCCACGTGTCTGTTATCTACATTCCCTGCGTCACTTTAATGTTTCTCCCCGGGTACATGTTGGGTATTTGCCCCTCCAGAGTCCAGCAAGAAGACTGAGACTAATATAGACAGACCCCACACACTCACACAGACTGCTTCCTGTGCTTCCCCCTCTGTTACAACTGTTGCGCCCATCTCTCACACACATTGTCCCCCTTCCTTTCTCATATTGCTTCCCATTTCCCCTCTCTCACAGACTGGTGCACATGCCCCATGTTTTAAACAGGCTGCTTCCCATGCCACCTGTTATATAGTCTGTTCTCAATGCCACCCTCCCTCACACCGACTGCTCCCTATGCCTCCTCTTTTTTTACACAGTTTGCTCTCCACCCCATTTTTGTTACATAGACTGCTCTCCATGATCCCCTCTGTTACATAGACTGCTCTCCATGTTCCCCTCTGTTACATAGACTGCTCTCCATGTGCACTACCCCTGATCCTTACTGCAAAGAGTTAATTATTTCTAAAAGGGTTAATGCAATATTATTTCATGAAATGATTTTAATAGGGGAAGTAAAAATAATGAAAATTTACTCACCGAAATTTTTGTTTCCTGGAGTCCGTAGGCAGCACATAACGAAAGGGTTAAGTCCCCTAGGTACAACCTGGATAGAGACACATTAGCAAGCAGTAGACTTGATTAATTGGCAATTAGCAGGCTATATAGGATAACACATGACACCAGAGCCTTGTATTTGTATGCAGCAATAAATTTATTAAAGGGGGGGAGAGTTGTGCTGCCTACGGACTCCAGGAAACAAAAATTTCGGTGAGTAAATTTTCATTTTCCTGATCGTCCTTGGCAGCACATAACGAAAGGGACTTGATAAGCAGTACTCATTGGGAGGGAGCACTGGCCGCCACTTGAAGCACTCTTTTGCCAAATGTTGACCCTTCAGCTGCTAATACGTCAAGTCTGTAATGCCTCATAAATGTGGACACAGAAGACCACGTAGCCGCTTTACAGATCTGATCAAGAGAAACCTGTGCCAATTCTGCCCAAGATGAAGCTGTAGATCTCGTAGAGTGTGCTTTTAACCTGATAGGGCACTCTAGGCCGGCAGCAGTATAGGACTCTTCAATTGCACGCTTGATCCATCTTGCTAGTGTTGCTTTACTAGCTCTCTTTCCTTTATTTGGTCCTTGGATCTGTAAGAATAATCCTTCTGATTTTCTGAAGGAAGCAGTACTTTGAAGATATGCCTGCAATGCTCTTTTGACATCCAGTAAATGCCAATGCACTCTCTCTTGAGGATCTGAGTGAAGAACTGGAAGAGGAATCTCTTGGTTAATGTTTACTACCGATGCTACTTTCGGGAGAAAACCTGGCATGGTTCGTAGAATAATACAGTCGCCCATATCTCTAAAATATGGTTCTTTATGTGACAGAGCTTGAAGTTCACTAACACGTCTGGCCGAAGTGATTGCGACCAGAAAGAGGGCCTTCATAAATATATGCTTCAGAGACGAGGATTCTATTGGCTCAAAGGGTTCTTTTAACATAGCAGACAATACCACAGACAAATCCCAGGAAGGGATCGGCACACTGGTAGGAGGTCTTAGATTTTTCAGAGCTTTAAAAAATGTACGCATTATTTGATTATTCGAAAATTTCCCTTGTAACTGGGCATTGATCGCGGTGAACTGTACTTTCAAGGTGTTTGTTTTTAAACCTTTACTAAAACCTTCTTGAAGGAAGTGCAGAACAGATTTTAAATCTTCAGGAAGAGAAGAAGTTCTTTGGCACCAGTCATTAAAGGTCTTCCATACTCTATTGTATATTTTAATAGTTGTTGGTTTACGGGCTGCTAGCATGGTATTAACTAGCTCAGAAGAAAAACCAAGTGATGTTAGTGACTGCCGCTCAGCCTCCAAGCCGCAAGCTGTAGGCTGTTGGGATTGTGGTGAAGAAATCCTCTTTGGATCAGCAAGTCTGGGCGAGGAGGGATTTTCCAGACTCTGCCCCTGGAGAGAGATAGGGCTAGAGCGAACCATGTTCTTCGGGGCCAAAAAGGAAGAACTGCTATGACTTCTGCACAATCTTCCCTTATCTTTTTTAGGACTTTTGGTATAAGGGGAATCGGAGGAAATACATAAATCAGGCCCTTCTTCCAACTGATTGACAGTCCGTCTATCGATAATGCTTGGCAGGAGCGATGAATGGAACAGTATTGATTGAGTTTCTTGTTCTGATCTGTTGCCATGGCGTCGAGACAGGGTTTCCCCCAGCGAGATACAATGTTGTTGAAGACTGTCGGATTTAAGCTCCATTCCCCTGGATGTAGAGGGGTGCGGCTGAGTAGATCTGCAGAGTGATTCAAAATTCCCCTTATATGGATAGCTGAGATGTCTTTCGTGAACTTCTCTGCCCAGGCCATGAGGATAGCACATTCCTTGGAGAGACTGTGACTCCTTGTGCCCCCCTGTTTGTTGATATAATAGACAGTTGGTAGATTGTCTGACTGAATCAGTATTTTGAACCCCGAAAGATGTGTTTGAAAATGAAGAAGGGCTAGCCTCACTGCTCTGAGCTCCCTCCAATTGGAGGACATTAATGCTTCTTCCTTCGTCCACTTCCTCTGTACCCATAAATTGTCTACATGAGCACCCCAGCCCCAAGAGGAGGCATCCGAGGTGAGGATTTTTTGGGCATGGGGATTCAGACCCCTGCCTTGCTTTAGGTGAGGAGACGAAATCCACCACTTCAGGTCCTGGCGTGTTGCGGTTGTTATTACCATCTTCTTGTCCAGGGAGCTGTAATTTTTGTTCCAGCTGGTTAGAATATTGTTCTGTAAACTTCTGATGTGAACTTTGGCTCAAGGAACAGCCTCTATAGATGACGTTAGGAGACCTAACACCCTCATTGCAAGACGGATAGAGATCTTGTGATTGGACAGAAGTTGATGCACTCCCCTGTGAACAGATGATATTCTTTGCGGAGATAATTTGATTGTCATTTGATCCGAATTCAGAACATATCCTAGAAATTGTATTTGTTGAGATGGTATTAGAGAAGATTTCCCTTTGTTTATTAGGAATCCATGGGACTGGAGCATTTGTATCGTGGCTTGTAAATGGAGGTTCAGTTGTTGGCTGGAACTCGCTATTAAAAGCCAATCATCCAGGTATGGGATACACATTATACCTTCCAACCTTAGCGCTGCTGTTAGGACAATTGACACCTTCGTAAATACTCTCGGAGCAGAAGTTATGCCGAAGGGGAGACATGTAAACTGGAGATGTGTAATACAAGTTGTCGTCCGAACTGCTACTCTCAAGAACTTTCTGTGGCTGGGGTGAATCGGAATATGTAAATAAGCGTCTGCCAGGTCTATAGACGCCATATAATCTCCCTTTTCCAGAACCATTAGAACTGATTTTATAGATTCCATTTTGAATTTCCTTTTCACCAAGAACTTGTTCAGGAACCTGAGATCGATGATTAGCCTCCATTTCTTCCCTGGTTTGGGTACGGGAAATACTTTGGAATAAACCCCGCTGAACTGTTCTTCTGGAGGCACTGGTTCTAATGCTCCTTTTTGGATGAATTCTTGAAGTAGATGTAAAACAACTTGATCCCTGGGATGATTTATATAGTATCGGTCTGGGGGAAATTGTGCGAACTCTAGTACATATCCTTTTTTGACCGTGGACATGACCCAAGCGTCTGTAGATGTGAGAGACCAGACGGGATAGAATAGCTTTAGTCTTGCGCCAACTTTTGGCTTTAGGGTGGCGTCATAATTCAGAGGTTTTTTGGTTAGTTTTCTTCTTATATTCAGCCCTTTCCTGTCTGCCCCGAAATCTTCTTTGTTTAGAGAACTGTTGTCTGTTCCTGAATCTAGGAGATCTTCTCCTTTGTGAGCGAAAGGGTCTAAATGATGGTCTCTTTTTTGACTGTGGAAAAACTGAACCTTTGACCTCGTTCAAGGATTCAAGGATTTTTTCAAGTTGCGGACCAAACAGAGATGTTGGCTGAAAGGGAAGACTACAGAAATGATTCTTGGATAATATATCCCCTGGCCATTGTTTAATCCAGAGCGCCCTCCTTGCAGTATTGGAGAGGCTCATGGAGCTTGCTGAGGATTTTACAATATCCAGAGGAGCATCACACAAAAAATCTGAAGCAGCTTTTATTACTGGAAAACTTTTTAAAACCTCTTCTCTAGACACCCCATCTTCTAGATCATGGGATAGCCAGATTCTTAAAGCTCTGGCCACTGGTACTGAAGATAGACCAGCTACACAGGCCGCTGAAGAAGCAGCATAATCTCTTTTTAATAAGGTTTCTATTTTTCTATCCATAGGATCCTTTATAAGGGAAGCTTCCTCCGCTGGAAAAAAAATCGCTTTTTTAGACAGATTTTTGTCTGGATCCTGGATTTGATTTTTTGTCAGGTGTATCCCAGTCCTGTTTAATCCATTCATCCAGGACTGGATGCCCTGGAAACACATTCCCTTTAGTTTTGGGAAAATAAAAAAGTTTATCTGATTTGGATTTTCCTGAGGTGTCTTTATCAGATTCTAGTGTATGTTTTACTGCTTTAATTAATTCATGTATTTTTTCTTTATGAAATATAAAAAATTCATCAGGATCATTAGAAGACTTGTCAGAATAGATTTCTCCTTCAGACAGATACTCGTCTTCAGAGGAGGAAGAAATTATCTGTGGAGGTGGAGACTTGTTTGTATGTCTAGGTTTTTTATTTCTAGACCTGACTTCATCAAATACTGAAGTAAGTTGCTCCTTAAACCACATAAGAAAGTTCCCAGACTGGGTAGACATAGTAGGTGACAGGCAGTCAGTGCAGACATTAGTGTGTATTTCGTCAGGAAGAGGCTGTTCACATTTCTGACATAAACGATGCCTAGTTTTCCTTTTCCTTTTGCTGGATTCCTCATGTGAGGCAGACATCTATAGTTAAACATACAAAAAAGTCAATTAGGATGTATACAGCCAGATCCCTGAGTATGCAAGGACAAAAGCATCATATAGAATGTAATCCTGCAGAGTAATCATAGATGCACAGCAGTAAAAGCATGGATCACTCCTAGCTCAGGAGAGTAACAGCCTAATAGCAGGAACACACTTCCTAGATGGCTGTGCATTACAACACAGCCAAACACATGGTTCATGGTTGTAGCAGAGGCAAACATACAGGATAAAAATCCTCTACTCATAACTAGAGGAGGAACATAACATCCAAGAAAACAAGACATCCTGCAGCCTGCAAACAATACCTTACTTTCAAGCAGTCGGCCCCTGGATCCCCAGAGTCACCATACTTACCGCAGTAAGCAGCGGGTGAGACGTTCTGGCTGAGCGCACAGGTATCACGCCGGAGTGAGCTTAAAAGCCTAACTTCCGGGATGCTCTCGTGGAGTGTCACGTGCACGGCCTTAGCTCCCCACAGCCGCACGTGCACTTAATAAGACACCAAGCCGGAATATCACATCGGCTGTGGAACGAGGCACTGTAAGTTTTTACACAGGGGAGGTGCGCTCATTCCACCTTCAGGTTGAGGGACAGGGAGCCTGTATACAGCCTGGCAGGGATCGGGTCCGTTGCAGGATGGTAGCAGGATGTTTAAAGTGTCTCTTCTGATACCTAGAGAAAAAAAAAATACAAGGCTCTGGTGTCATGTGTTATCCTATATAGCCTGCTAATTGCCAATTAATCAAGTCTACTGCTTGCTAATGTGTCTCTATCCAGGTTGTACCTAGGGGACTTAACCCTTTCGTTATGTGCTGCCAAGGACGATCAGGAAAAAAATAATACCACACAACCTACATTAGTATTGACATATAGTTGACAATTTTTTCAATAAAAAATGCCATACTTGAATGTCTCCCCATTTTATGTGAGGATGACATTTTACACAATGTTTTGAAAGATGGTTGCAGGGTAGTGTCAACTGTGACAAAAACTTCATACAGCATTTGGCTTAAAGGGAGTCTGTCAGCAGATTTACCCCTTTTTAACAGTTGCCATACCGCTGTAGCCGCAAAACAGATGATTAACACAGTACCTTTATATGCTTTGGTGGACTTTTAAATATGCCAAAAACGAACTTTGATGAGGGCTCGCAAGTGCCCAGGGCGGAGTCCACCGGGTTGGAGCCCAGGCAGCTCTGCCTCTTCGGCTCTTATCCCCGCCCAGCCTCCTCCTCTGCTCGCCTATCTGTTGTCTCTCCCCCTCAGCGAGATCCCGCGCCGACGCGATGACTTCCTTGGTCGGGGCATGCGCATAAGCTACTGCGATGCCGTGTCAGCAATGGGCATGGCAGTGCGCATGCCCCGACCAAGGAAGTTATCGCATCGGCGCGGGATCTCGCTGAGGGGGAGAGACAACAGATAGGCGAGCAGAGGAGGAGGCTGGGCGGGGATAAGAGCCGAAGAGGCAGAGCTGCCTGGGCTCCAACCCGGTGGACTCCGCCCTGGGCACTTGCGAGCCCTCATCAAAGTTCGTTTTTGGCATATTTAAAAGTCCACCAAAGCATATAAAGGTACTGTGTTAATCATCTGTTTTGCGGCTACAGCGGTATGGCAACTGTTAAAAAGGGGTAAATCTGCTGACAGACTCCCTTTAAATATACGGGCTTCTCAAAATGTGGAAGTCATCCATGTAAAAATTGCAAATCTGTTTTACCCACTAAATGCTTTCATGATTCGAACCACAACTTGACATTTCCAATAAAAAGTTACATTAATTGTAATACAGTTGGCATAGTGTACATTATATGGGGATTGACTCCGATTTGATGCCCGTAGGCAGTTCTTCTAGAAAATGTATTATTATTAAATGTCATTAATATTTATTGAATATAACCAATAATATTTACACATATATAAAATATATATATTTTTTTAGTTTTTATTTATTCTTATAGTTCCCATGCACACTTAAACAGCAAGCAGGCCCCATTGTATTTTGTCAAAAGGGTATAGATGTACTTTATAATGCCTTGACAATGTGACTTCAGGAAATTAACTTAAAGGGAGTCTGTCACCTCCATACGGCCATATACAGCGCTTACATGGTTCTGTAGCACACCTACACAGGATTGTAACGGTACCTTTGTTCTTTTCTTTAGACTTGCACCAGCAGGAAAAACGAAGTTTAATTCATATGCAAATGAGCACTCGCAAGTGCCCAGGGGCGGCGTTCAGTGTGTAGGTGCCCAGGCTGCTCTGCCTTCTTTTCACTGTACTCCTCCCCAGTCTCTTCCTTTGCCCGCCCTCCATGTCCAGACCTATCGATGAGGCAAGAGACTTGGAGGGCGGGCAAAGGCAGAGGCTGGGGAGGAGTAAAGTGAAAAGAAGGCAGAGCAGCCTGGGCACCTACACACTGAACACCGTCATGGTTTCAAATCATGCATTGCATAGAAGGTTCCCCTGCTCAAGTCATCACATGTCCAGGCCCGTCTGAAGTTTGCCAATGACCATCTGGATGATCCAGAGGAGGCATGGGAGAAAGTAATGTAGTCAGATGAGACCAAAGTAGAACTTTTTGGTCTAAACTTCACTTGTCGTGTTTGGAGTAAAAAGAAGGATGAGTTGCATCCCAAGAACACCATCCCTACTGTGAAGCATGGGGGGGGGGGGGTAACATCATGCTTTGGGGATGCTTTTCTGCGAAGGGGACAGGACGACTGCACTGCATTAAGGAGAGGATGAATGGGGCCATTTATTGTGAGATTCCCTCAGTCAGAGCATTGAAGATGGGTAGTGGCTGGGTCTTCCAACATGACAACGACCCAAAGCACATGGCCAGGATAACCAAGGAGTGGCTCCGTAAGAAGCATATCAAGGTTCTGGAATCGCCTAGACAGTCTCCAGACCTAGATCCAATAGAACATCTTTGGAGGGAGATGAAACTCTGTGTTGCTCAGTGACAGCCCCGAAACCTGATGGATCTAGAGGAGATCTGTGTGGAGGAGTGGGCCACAATCCCTGTTGCAGTGTGTGCAAACCTGGTCAAGAACTACAGGAAACGTTTGACCTCTGTAATTGCAAACAAAGGCTTCTGTACCAAATATTACACTGATTTTCTCAGGTGTTCAAATACTTTATGTTCAGCAGCGCAAGACAAATACATTCTTTAAAAATCATACAATGTGATTTCCTGATTTATTTATTTTTATTCTGTCTCTCAGAGTGGGACTGCACCTACAATGTGAATTTCAGACCCCTCCATGATTTCTAAGTGGGAGAACTTGCAAAATTGCAGGGTGTTCAAATACTTCTGTTCCTCACTGTAGTTTGCACTGGCAGACTGGGGTAGGTTACCAGGGTGATGGACTAAGCCCATCCCCTGGTCGGGGTCTTGTTTGAGTAGTTCAGGTGTGTTCTACAAACTAGGCCAAAGTTGAATGAATGTGTTTATCTGTTAGGATGCAGCTGCCAGAGAAGACATTTTTTCATCAGAGTATCCCTGAAGAAAGAGAACAGACATCTTAGAAGGTCTAGAAACAACGGGACTGTGCATTGCATTTAGACAGCAAGGTTTTGCTTTTGTTTCTGGCAGAAAGGCTTTGCTGCTGTGGAGAGGGTATATTGCTTTTGCATCCCTCAACTTTGAGACGGATTGGCCATCCGGATTTATTAGCATGTATATATGAGCATCCCTCAGGCAAGAATTGCAGAAAGGGTTAACAAGAACAGAATAGCATGCCTATGGTTGTTCAGAGAGACTGCAAAGTGTCCTTAGAGAGAGAGTCAGGGAGTACTACTACTACCACCATCATTGTTGCTGCCTATATACCGCTATCGGGAGAGGATTACATTGTGATATACTTTGGAACTGTGCCTTTGCTGCTACATGTACTACCGCTTCTATCATCAACTCAGTAAATAAAGACTTTATTTATTAAAACCAAAGCACCTCATTATTGTCTCCACAATCTGCTGGCTCTTACATCTGACCCTTTGCACCCTATCAACTATCCACCATCAAGGGCACCTCAACTACCACCAGACTGGAGACCCAATACAATGGTGTGCCCTGAGGGAAGAAAAGGTGCACCCTCCATTCACTGCCCAGGGAGCACCATGGAGAGGACTGCCACGTGAACTTTGAGTACTGTTAACACCACCAGAGCCACTGCCATTCCTCCCCTTCGGCTCACTGACATGCTCTATGATTGTGCAAGAGTGCCTCACCAGTGTTCTGCACAATCATTAAAGGGGTCGTGTCACTTCAGCAAAAGGCATTTATCATGTAGAGAAAGTTTATACCAGGCACTAATGTATCGTGATTGTCCATATTGCCTCCTTTGCTTGCTGAATTACTTTTTTCCATCACATTATACACTGCTCATTTCCATGGTTACGGACCACCCTGCAATCCATCAGTGGTGGTCCTGCTTCCACACTACAGGAAAAAGCATTAGCCTCTATGGTGGCTGTGAACTCGGTAGTGCGCATAGTCCAGCAGTTTTTCCTATAGTGTGTAAGCATGGCCACCGCTGATGGATTGCAGGGTGGTTGTAACCATGGAAACAAGCAGTGTATAATGTGATGAAAAAATGAATCAAGCCGGCAAAGGAGGCAATATGGACAATCACAATATATTAGCAAGAGCCTTGTATTAACTTTCTCTACACGATAAATGGCATTTGATGAGGTAGGACAACCTCCTTAAAAGGCATTGTCCAGGCAATAAAATTATTAGAAAACCCTCCAAATGGCACAACAAAATGAAAAAAAAATATTATATTCTCCTCACTGATCCATCCTACTTCCATCAAAGCTTCCTGGTCCTCAACTCTCTACTTCCTGTTGGCTCTTGGCAAGCAGGAAATGTCCACTCAGTCAATCAATGGCCTTAGCTGAGACCTGCCTCAGCCAGTGATTAGAGCCAGAATTTCCTGTGTGTCAAGAGGTACCAGGAAGAAGAGACTGGAGAGGGATAATTGAGGTATGATGTTCTTTTTTGTTATGTTCTTCTGAGGCTTTTCTCAATAATTTTGACTACATACTACAACTTTCTGGAACTCTTAGCTGGCTCATGGCTGTGAGTGGCAGTTAGGGGCGTAACTACCATAGCGGCAGACCATGCAACTGCTATGGGGCCCAATCTTAGGCCTCCTGCACACGACCGTAGGTGTACCGTTGCCGTATTGCGGACACCATTCCCTGTGCATTCACTTTAATGGGTCTGCAAATCCGGAGATGTGGAATGGAAGCACGGAACAGAACCCTACGGAAGCCTGGAGTGCTCCCGTGGTGTTTCGTCCCGTACTTCCGTTCCGCAAAATGATAGAACATGTCCTATATTTTTGCGGAATGTCCGGATCGCGGACCCATTAAAGTGAATGGGTCCGCGATCCGCTGTGGCTGCCCCACGGATGGTGTTCGTGCATTGCGGCCCGCATTTTGCACGCGGCCACGGGGCGCACAAGTTCGTGTGCAGGAGGCCCTAGTTGGGATTATCTCCTCTTCTACTGGGGGTGGAAACTTGGTCAGGACTCTACCCTCTAAAGGAACAATTTTTAGCAAATGAAGCAGTGGAAAAAATGGCCCAAGGGTCATTGAGAAGGGTTTAGGCGGAAACCCTTCTGTCCTGTGTGGGGCGCCCGGTTTGACCCTTGCTATGGGGCCCTTACTAGTGTTGAGCGAACTTGTGTTTTAAGTTCGGCGTCTAAAGTTCGGGTTCTCGAAGAATCGCGTTATGGATTCCGCTACTACAGACCATAACGTGGTCCGTGGTAGCGAAATCCATAACGCGATTCTTCGATAACCTGAACTCGAACTTTAGACGCCAAACTTAAAACACACGTTCGCTCAACACTAGCCCTTACTTCTCTATGTGCACCACTGGTGGTAGTTCCATATCAGCTGGAGAGTGACAGTATGTTTCTGGACTGTTCTTCACAAGTATATGTGATATTATCCATATAGTACAGATTAGACGGGGATCTCAGATAGAAGAATGTCTTGTGTTGTCACGGAGATATCTGAGCCCGACTTCGTAGAAAATGTGAGATTTAGATGAGAACAATGTGTGCCTCTGCTTCTTGGTTGATATAAATAATATGCACTTTAAACTTTCCTAGGCAATTCCAGTCACGACTCTAATGAGCTGAGTGGTGTGATGGCGGAGTATATGGCGGAATGTGACTAATAATACCCTGTATGCATCAGCCACCTGTTCCAAGGTGTTAATGGCCTGATCAGTCTTCTGGAAATAAACTTCTACCACTTGAAGACTACAAAACTTTTGTTTTGCCGTGATCAGAACTTATATATTTATACAAAGCTTCATCTCACACCATCCCACCGAAGTATTCATATACCGCCCGCTGTGACCTAACTTCAGCTAGAGAAACATGAGGACACATTGAATAGAGATATGTTACTTAGCATGGAAGCCCACACCACTGCTTCTGTTTACCCAACATACAACGGCATTTTCCTGTAATCGCCACTAGGGGGAGCTCAGTGCATAGAGATTTTTATAACTTCCATTGAGTTGAGAATTATATAAATTCTTATGCACTGAGCTCCCCCTTCTGGTGGCTGCAGACAGTTTTATAATACGCTGTGTAAAGGGAAGCAGGAGACAGAAAAGTATGGGGGAGATTTATTAATGTATTTATGCCAGTTGTAATTAAATAAAACAGTTTGGTGTTCACAATGAGCGTCATATTTATAAAGTACCTGTTCCGCTAAAAGTCAGGTAAACTGCATGAAGGAGTACATTTTTATTAAATTATTCCTCCATGAAGCAAAAAAATATTGTAAATTCATTAGAAATTTCATTGGAGGCCCCTTACTAAGTTTTGCTATATGGCCCTATGATATATATGTACACTACTGTCTGCAGGACTGAGAAAGCGGCCAATAGGAAAGAGGGGGAGGGGCATGTCTAGGTTACAGTAGAAAAAGATAGATGGACTTAAAGGGGTTTTCTGGGATCACAATAGTATTTAAGCTGATGTAGTTGCTTACCTCATGTGCAGTGGCCAGGTTTGGGGTTGCCCCAATGATACGATGGGTCCCCCAGACACTGTCAAGGTGTCACCACATGTTGCTGCTCTCCAGAAGGGAAGGCATGGTGCACCCCAATGAGAAATAAGTCCAGAGAGTCAGGGTCTGCAGTAAACCAGTGTGCTTCTTTATTGGAGGAATTCAGGTACTATACAATACAGGTGAGGCATTGGGCTGGCTTCTCCAGTCTCCTCCCTGGCAGAAGAAAGGTTTGATGCTGAGGAAGGGCCTAAGCTATCTGTCCCTCTCTCTCTCAGAAGGCTGGTACCCTGGCCAAAGGCTGGAGGCCCAGGGTCTGTAGAAGAGTATCCCCATCTCAGCGTCGCTCAATAGTCCAGCAGAGTCTCCTCTTCTAAGGACTGATCCAGAACTGCAGAACACTAGGGGCTCTGACTGCTCTCCTTATATACAGTTTCTAGCTGAACTAGAACCTTCTAGTGGGAGGAGTGGAGAAACTTAGCACAAACAAATACAATGTTACAACTGCCATCTCTCAAAGACTTGTATTAAAGCTTCAATGATACTCGATGGCAATGACACAGCAGTTTTTCCAGACAAAAACAGGTTTTCAGACATAACATAGCTAAACCAGACATTCAAAAGGTCAGTCTGCCTGGTTTTGGTGGTAAACAAGTCTGGATATTTTTCATGATCTTCTTTAAACCTTATGGTAGCTGTGGAAAATTCTAAGCTTCTCATTATTATTTAGAAAGTCCCAAAAGTCTCTCGGTATCCATTAACCTTTTCCACAGTGCTGTGCAAACACAGTGCAAATAAACAGGATATATATCACAACATATGTATAAAATGCAGTTACAAAGTATTAAAAAGGGTAATTCAGTGAAAGTTAACCCTTTAAAGTAAAATAAAGTAGGGAGTTGATAACTTTGCAAAGGGGAAGCAAGGGCCAATGTCCTGACTTCAAAGTACCCCTGCTTCAGGGCACTACACATCTTTTACATGGTTCTTTTTTAAAATTTGTACTCCCCTGACCCGTTTTTACCATGTAAACCAATCCCTCTGGTTTCTTACTTCCTGTAATAACATCCGTCATGGATAAACTGAGGGTTTTCCAAGAGATGTTATTCTGGAGTATCTCAATGAAAATAAGCATATAATGTGGTATCAGCGCAGGTCTATAAGGGATCGGTCATCTCAGACTAAGGCCTCTTGCACACAAACTTATTTTTTCCGTTTCCGTTCAGTTTTTGCGGATTCTGTTTGCGGTCCGTATGCGGAACCATTCATTTCAATGGTTCCGTAAAAAAAAATGAATGTACTCCGTATGCATTCCGTTTCCATATTTCCATTCCGCTGAAAGATAGAACTTGTCCTATTATTTCCCGCAAATAACGATCCGTGGCTCCATTCAAGTCAATGGTTCCGCAACTAAAACGGAATGCATACGGATTGCATCCGTATGTCTTCTGTATCCGTTCCGTTTTTGCGGAACCATCTATTGAAAATTTTATGCCCAGCCCAATTTTTTTATGTACTTACTGCTTAAACATTATTGTATGCTTCCGTTTCCGTTCCGCAAAAAAAAAAAAAGGACCACAAATGGAAAGGCAAAACGGAATGGAAGCAGAAACACTACTGAAAAAAAAAAGGAAAAATTGATCCATTTTAAACGGACCACAAAACCATACGGTCGTGTGCAAGAGGCCTAATTCAATCAGTTTCTATGAGGGGGTAAGTTCTAGACTTGACTCTAGTCAATGGATGTCATGTGTCTTGACTTTTCCAAAGCATTTGATATTGTGCACATAAAAGGTTAGTACATAAAATGAGAAGGATTGGAGGGGGGGGGGGAAAGTGTGTGTATGCGGATAAGTAACTGGCTCAGAGGGTGGTTGTGGTGCTGTCTGCAGTTGTACGCAATCGTTGAAGGACCAGTGATGACGTCAGTAGGCAGAGCTTAGCAGCTGAAGGACTTGCAATAACGTCACTGCCATGTGATTAGTGGATGAGGAGGCAGAACTTAGCAGTAGTGAGAAGGACCTGCGATTGAGTCAATGTTAGAGGTTGAGAGCGTGGGATATGCTGGGAGTTGTAGTTCTCTTTTACTACCTCCCTGCTTGGATGGGGAGAATGAGGCCATTTACCTAGCACTGTAGGTTTGAAGTGAGGGGATCGATGTTTTAACATTAGATTGTATATTGCAGGCAGCTGGAAGAAGGGAATGATACTATTTACATGGGACTGTTGTTGGAGGGGACTGGAGAGGGAGTGATGTAATTTACATGGGACTTTGCACTGGAGGAGGCTGTAGATAAAGAGTGATGTTATTTACATGGGACTGTATATTGGAGGTGGCTGGAAGAGGGAGTGATGTTATGTGCATGGGACTGTCATACCAACCAATTGTCCGAGATCCGGCAGGACATTTCTGAATTTCAGTGGGTGCCCCACGTTCCCTGAGTGGCTGAGGTACAGTGGATATATATATATATATATATATATTAGTACAGACCAAAAGTTTGGACACACCTTCTCATTCAAAGAGTTTTCTTTATTTTCATGACTATGAAAATTGTAGATTCACACTGAAGGCATCAAAACTATGAATTAACACATGTGGAATTATATACATAAAAAAAAAAGTGGGAAACAACTGAAAATATGTCATATTCTAGGTTCTTCAAAGTAGCCACCTTTTGCTTTAATTACTGCTTTGCACACTCTTGGCATTCTCTTGATGAGCTTCAAGAGGTAGTCACCTGAAATGGTTTTCACTTCACAGGTGTGCCCTGTCAGGTTTAATAAGTGGGATTTCTTGCCTTATAAATGGGGTTGGGACCATCAGTTGCGTTGTGGAGAAGTCAGGTGGATACACAGCTGATAGTCCTACTGAATAGACTGTTAGAATTAGAATTATGGCAAGAAAAAAGCAGCTAAGTAAAGAAAAATGAGTGGCCATCATTACTTCAAGAAATTAAGGCCAGTCAGTCCGAAAAATTGGGAAAACTTTAAAAGTGTCCCCAAGTGCAGTCACAAAAACCATCAAGCGCTACAAAGAAACTGGCTCACATGTGGACCGCCCCAGGAAAGGAAGACCAAGAGTCACCTCTGCTGCGGAGGATAAGTTCATCCGAGTCACCAGCCTCAGAAATCGCAGGTTAACAGCAGCTCAGATTAGAGACCAGGTCAATGCCACACAGAGTTCTAGCAGCAGACACATCTCTAGAACAACTGTTAAGAGGAGACTGTGTGAATCAGGCCTTCATGGTAGAATATCTGCTAGGAAACCACTGCTAAGGACAGGCAACAAGCAGAAGAGACTTGTTTGGGCTAAAGAACACAAGGAATGGATATTAGACCAGTGGAAATCTGAGATCTTTGGTTCCAACCACCGTGTCTTTGTGCGGCGCAGAAAAGGTGAACGGATGGACTCTACATGCCTGATTCCGACCGTGAAGCAAGGAGGAGGAGGTGTGATGGTGTGGGGGTGCTTTGCTGGTGACACTGTTGGGGATTTATTCAAAATTGAAGGCATACTGAACCAGCATGGCTACCACAGCATCTTGCAGCGGCATGCTATTCCAACAGGTTTGTGTTTAGTTGGACCATCCAGGCTGTGTAAGGGCTATCTGAGCATGAAGGAGAGTGATGGGGTGCTGCGCCAGATGGCCTGGCCTCCACAGTCACCGGACCTGAACCCAATCGAGATGGTTTGGGGTGAGCTGGACCGCAGAGTGAAGGCAAAAGGGCCAACAAGTGCTAAGCATCTCTAGGAACTCCTTCAATACTGTTGGAAGACCATTTCAGGTGACTACCTCTTGAAGCTCATCAAGAGAATGCCAAGAGTGTGCAAAGCAGTAATCAAAGCAAAAGGTGGCTACTTTGAAGAACCTAGAATATGACATATTTTTAGTTGTTTCACACTTTTTTGTTATGTATATAATCCCACATGTGTTAATTCATAGTTTTGATGCCTTCAGTGTGAATCTCCAATTTTCATAGTCATGAAAATAAAGAAAACTCTTTGAATGAGAAGGTGTGTCCAAACTTTTGGTCTGTACTGTGTATATATATATATATATATATATATATATACTGGCACTACAGAGTGGAGGCAGAGAAGTTTTATATACTGGAAATATGGGGGGAGCTATACAATACAGGGGACACTACAGGAGGGGCATTATAATATTGGATGCACTGGTAATATTATTGCAGCGTCCCCCTTGATGTGTGTATGGGTCACTGCAAAGTTATCATGTTCCATGTTATGTCATTAGCATATTCCTGTGATATAGACGACAGATTCCTGTTACCAGGCTGTTAGGTGCACTACACATATTCCACCACTAGATGGGGATAGCACTAATATATATATATATATATATATATATATATATATAGAGCTCAGGTCAGGCCTAGTCTGGTGGTAGTGGTTGTAGGAGTGAGAGTGCAGTTGCTAGCAGTGTTAGTGGAAGTCAGCTCAAGTGAGAAGGAGTGGGTAAAGTCACAAAAGACAATAGCCATTATACCAGGCTTTAAGGACCTTTGGATTCAAGGTGCAGGATTTATTAGCTTCCGGCAGCCTCACCATTAACAAGCTGGAGAAAAAGGACCAGATTCAGGACTAAACACCTGTGAGTACATAACCTCCTACCATAGTCTGAGATATAGCCATATATATAGCCTCAGGACTATAAAAGGAAACCCCGGCACTCCAATTTCTTCAGTATTTTCTTACGTTTATTCCACGAAAGTCAAAACGTTTCAACCTACTGGTCTTTATCAAGCTATATATATGGCCTGTTACCTGGATTTACAGCATTCAACCCCCATATACATGAGAGACTGTTTATATCTGGATGTAAATTGCTGTCAAGATTCTGCTTACAGTAATGTTCTTAGTTGGATTTGAACCCTGTCTCATTCTTCCATCTCCATACTACAACCACTCTCATCATTTTGCACCACCAAGGTGCTGGCGTCACAATACTACCTAATTCGGGGGCCCAGCCGCACAAGCACGCTGAAATCCAGTCACCATCAAGGGCACCTCAATCACCACCAATCACCACCTGGCCTTGTAGAAGAGTGTGCCCCAGAGAATTTGGTGCTGTTCACTGTAGCTCGGCCCAGGGAGCGTCAAAACTGTTAGTGATGGTGTACCTATTGCTCGGTACACCGTCACCTCACAAGTTGTACCCCTGTGGCCTTTGTGTTGCATTATTACTACCAGGGATACTGTGGGGGCATTATTATTACTGGCCACAATATAGAGGGCATTGCTACTAATAGGGCAGTCGGGGAGTATGATCACTATTGGGGGCACTATTGCTAATGGAGGCAGTCTGGGAGCACTATTACTATGTGGGGAGACTATCTGTATGGTAGTGTTATATCTGACAGTTTAGTGTTTGTTAACATGGGAGAGCACCGTGGGCAAAGTATTGGGAGGAGCAGCAGGATGACAGTGGCCTGTATACATTTGGGGTCTGTACAGTATAAATTTGGGGGCTGATTTACAGAATCTGTAACAGTCCCCCATGTTCCATATAGTAATACTGGTGCAGAGGGGGCTGCACATGCCTGACCAAAGACGTCTGCATGGGATGGTCTGGCCCAAATGGAAAGGAAAAGGGAAGTGAACAACTAAAATCCGTAGAGACGTCACCTGTAAGTCACTGGATCTGCCCTTCACTGCTTCTTTTTAACCTTTTTATTAGGAAGTAATGTCACTTTTAATTCATTTGGGAGGCAATTTGCCTACTCCGCCTAGGGGGCTGAAATACCTTGTCCCGGCCCTGGCCAATCTTGTCCAGTCCCTTTGTGTCCCCACACAGCAATTATTCCCGCTTTGCGCTACCACATACTAGTAGAATGCCCCCTTTGTGCCCTCACACAGTAGTGAAACCCCTTAGTGTTAATAAAATAAAGTATTATTTACCTAGCCCCGTTCCCCTGATGAATGGAGCACATCATGCTCTCTCCAGCAGCAGGGTCAATGTGGTGACATCATCGTACTTGCTAAGCTGAGGAAGAGAGTGTATAGGCTGATTCCCTGGCCTATGCACTCTCCTCCACAGCTCAGCAAGTGCGATGACATCACTGCATTGTGCCTGCTGTGAGGTTATTTATTATGTTACATGCAAAGATTAATTGTTGTACAATGAAAGGTTCTGAAGTTTTCTAATGCATTTTGTCTCTACAATATTCACCATTTTAAAGACCTCTGCTTGCTGTCAATGAATGTCAATGCCGTGAGTTGAAAACCTAGTCTTAATCAAAGTGTTGTCAGGGTTGTTACATTGTATCAGTGTCGGGAAAAGTTATCAGGGCAGAGACCAGGACAGGAGAGAGATATGTTCATCTATGTTTAGCTGACAGAGAATTGTCTGCACTGATACACTGTAACAAACTCAGCTCTGGGAAATAAGAAATGTTATTTATTTTATATCCAGCCTGCCTGCGAGCGGTGTTCCAGCTGCATTTATCACAGCATATATCAGAGGTATCTGCCTTGAACCTGCTGTTGTGTACAACTACAACTCCCAGCAGGCGAGGTGCTCAGTATAAACTGACGTACACTACAGGCTGCATTTCCTGCGGCATCCATCAGTGCACATCCGGGATGTGTGTGACATGCGGAGTGACATTGCACAGGTGAGTCAGTGGTGATGCCCACACACAAGTCAGGCGGAGGTGGCACGGAAGTGGCGGCGGCAACAGTACGTGGGGGTATGTGGGGGCTGCAGCTGGTCATGTTTAGAGACAGCCGGTTACCAGGGCAACAGAAAGAAGCGCAGCCAAGCTCAACAGAAATATACAACTGTGCGGTCCTAAGCCTCTACTTATACTGCACCCCCATAATGACAACCAGACCCCCACTATGTAATTAAAGAAAACACCTAACCCCCACCATACCAATAATAAAGTATATATAAATATAAAGTGATCAGTAGTACTGTGTATTATCTACAGGTGTATAATAATAACATATAGTGAGACTGACCCCGGTATATAGAGATCAGTAGTACTGTGTATTATCTACAGGTATATAATAATAATAACATAATGAGAGTGACCCCGGTATATAGAGATCAGTAGTACTGTGTGTTATCTACAGGTATATAATAATAACATAATGAGAGTGACCCCGGTATATAGTGATCAGTAGTACTGTGTATTATCTACAGGTGTATAATAATAATAATAATAATAAGAGTGACCTTGATATATAGAGATCAGTAGTACTGTGTATTATCTACAGGTCTATAATAATAACATATAGTCATCCTGGGGCAAAGACGAACATGCCTATGGTCATAGGTTGGAGGTCAGGTGCCATGGAGGGGAGATATACATATCTCCCCACAAAAACCAAATGATGGTACCGTGTTTGGACTCTACTTGTAGCCGGAACCCAGGCAGGTCTGTTGGTCCCAGAACCATCTCCCTGTGACCTTCTGGTCTGGAGCCATGAACCCTAAAGGGTTTTGTGGGTCATTGAGCTGTCAGGACCAGCAGGGAGGGGGGACCCTTCCCAGAGGCGGGAAGAGCAGGGGCCGGCTACAGTTTAAAAGGCTTGTGCCAGCCAAGGACTATTCCACCATCATAACCCAAAGGAACATTCATCTACCCGGTAACTGACTTGTACTCTGTGTAATCCTGTTCGTACCATATTACCTGTATTTGTAACCTCAGACCACTGTATATATATTCCTTTTGTATATTGTGTTATCTAGTGTGCCCTTAAGGTGATTAAATATATAATTTATTCTTGTGCTGTCTTGTATCTCGATCACGAATCCCCACGTCCGTGTTTCGGACTAATTTAAAGCTACCGCGGGTTGGTTTCTCACCCTATATAATGCCGTTAGCAGACTGGGGTTATATAAAACGAGAAGCTGGTGGCAGATTCCCTGGGCTGAGGAAGCGCTGTTTCACTGGGGCAGTGACCAGGCTCCCTCAGCTTGTTGCCTCTCTGTGCCTGTGTGGACAGGAGTCGGTGTAAACTGTACCAAGCTGACCTTACATGCTCCTCCAGGAGGGTGTAACGTCATGTCTTGGTAACCAGTGACCATACCGCGTCTCGTGAGCTTGACATAGTTGACGTCAAGCGGGCATGAGGGGTGGTATTCGTCACACCCGGTATATAGAGATCAGTAGTACTGTGTGTGACGAATACTGCACCTCACGGACCCACCTGACGTCATCTACGTCAAGCTCACGAGATACAGTTTAGTTACTGGTTTCCAAGATGTGACGTTACGCCCGCCCTGGGAGAATGTAAGGTCATCTTGATACAGTTTCCACAGACGTCTCCTGTCCACGCGGGCACAGAGAGACAGGAGGGGTGAGCGATAATGGTCCATGAGGCCTCCGGCGTAACACACTCGCTCACCACCCTGACAAGCTGAGAGAGCCTTTTCACTGTCCCAGTGAAACAGCGCTATCTCAGCCCAGTAGACTGCCACCAGTTCCTCGTTTGATATAAGCCCGGTCCGCTAACAGGATTATATAGGGTGAGAAACCAACCCACAGTAGCGTATAATTATGCCGAAACACGGACGTGGGGTTTCATAATCGAGATACAAGGACAGCACACGATTAAATGATATATTTAATTGCCTTAAGGGCGCACTAGACATTACACGATATACACAGAGAATATATACAGTGGTCTGATGTGCAAATACAGATGATATGGTATAAACAGGGTTAAACAGAAAAGGGTCAGTTACCAGTAGTCCTTTGGATGGTGATGAATAATGGGTTGCTGTAAGGCTTGGCTGTAGTCACATGGGGGCAGTGAGGACAGCGAGTTCCCAGGTCCCTCTAAACACGTTACATGATGTGACCTCCCTTTAGAAAAAGACTGGACTCTGCCTGCATGGGTCTTTTCGCCTGTAGTCGGCCACGCCCCTCCCTGCCTCTGGGAGGGGTTCCCCCTCCCTCCTGGTCCTGGCAGCCAAATTACCCACAAAACCCATTAGGGCCCATAGCTCCAGACCAGAAGGTCAGAGGGAGATGGTTCTGGGACCAACGGGTCCCGACTACAGGTGAAGACCAAACATGGCAACGTTTTTAGGTTTCTGCGGGGAGATCTCTGTATCTTCCCCTCCTGGGTCGCAGATATATAGCTGGTTTATGCCTGGGGTGGACAGGCAATTCATAATTTCTCATGATGTCTGATAGATTTGATTGAACTGGTTACTAGCTGAGACCCCCTACGGGGGGGGGGGGGGGGGCGTGTTCCTGTAGGATGAGTGGGCCTCCGCTCTGGCTGAGTGGAGTGTGAACTATAAACACCTGGCCATGCTTTGAACCAGGGCCCCCCTGTGGAGTTTGATTTCCACTGCCCACTCCTGGAGCAAATGGCTGGAACAAAATCATAACTCCACATTCCTCACACTGTGTATTATCTACAGGTGTATAATAACATACAGTGAGAGTGACCCCGGTATATAGAGATTAGTAGTACTGTGTATTATCTACAGGTATATAATAATAACATATAGTGAGAGTGACCCTGGTATATAGAGATCAGTAGTACTGTGTATTATCTACAGGTATATAATAATAACATATAGTGAGAGTGACCCCGGTATATAGAGATCAGTAGTACTGTGTATTCTCTACAGGTATATAATAATAACATAATGAGAGTGACCCTGGTATATAGAGATCAGTAGTACTGTGTATTATCTACAGGTATATAATAATAACAACATATAGTGAGAGTGACCCCGGTATATAGAGATCAGTAGTACTGTGTATTATCTACAGGTCTATAATAATAACATATAGTGAGAGTGACCCCGGTATATAGAGATCAGTAGTACTGTGTATTATCTACAGGTCTATAATAACATATAGTGAGAGTGACCCCGGTATATGTAGCCTTATTTAGCGTCTCAGAAGAGGGCACACACTTAGTTCCGCCAGGGGCAGGATGGCGGTGTGTTACTCACACTTCTGCAGTCTTACTCACCGCTGCTTTGGACTCTCTTTCATTTAGTCCCTTGCAGTGAGCCCCCCTCTCTACCTGCTGGCAGCTCCTGGGTCTCCCGCACAGCACTCCAAAACAGCAGCCAAAACCCAAGTAGAGATATCAACCTGGGAAAGCCCTTAAGAAGGTGTTTATCCCACAGCAGGTGGGGGCAAAATAGGAGTGGCCATTTGCGCCTAGACCCTCCACTGCTTGTTCAGGCCTCACCAGTATAAATTGAACAAATGTAAACATTTGCTGTCAGTTGCTGTTACATAAAACAGAATACTACCAACCATCATCACCCTGTAGACTACACATGCCAGAATAAACATTTACATTTAGTCCCTTACAGATGACGTCCCCTGTATTTAGTGCCTCCTGCCTGTGTGCCCTGTAAATAGTGCCTTTTGCTTGTGCCCCCTGTATACAGTACCTTTTGCTCTGTCCCCCCTTTATATAGTGCCCCTTGCCTTTGCTCCCTGTTTATGGTTCTTCTTGTCTGTGTGCCCTTTCTATAGTGCCTCTTTTCTGTGTGCCCCGTATGTAGTGCCTCTTGTCTGTGTGCCCCATATATAGTGCCCCTTGTCTGTGTGCCCCGTATATAGTGCCTCTTGTCTGTGTGCCCCGTATGTAGTGCCTCTTGTCTGTGTGCCGTGTAAATAGTGCCTCTTGTCTGTGTGCCCCATATATAGTGCCCCTTGTCTGTGTGCCCCGTAAATAGTGCCTCTTGTCTGTGTGCCCTGTATATAGTGCCTCTTGTCTGTGTGCCCTGTATATAGTACCTCTTGTCTGTGTGCCCTGTATATAGTGCCTCTTGTCTGTGTGCCCTGTATATAGTGCCTCTTGTCTGTGTGCCCTGTATATAGTACATCTTGCCTTTGCCCTCGTATGTACTTCCCCTTGCCTTTCCCTCCTGTACAGAGGTCGCACTACATTTTTTCCAGAAGAGTAAAAATACTCCTCTCAACAATTTTGAGGAGTATTTTTAGCCGAGGAGGAGTATGAATTTTGCGGTAATTCACATATATGAGTATTACACTCACCGGTAATCCGGTTTCCTGGAAATCTCCAGGACAGCACACTCGGAGATTGACTTCCTCTGATAGGACAATAAAACACACAGAGGTTAAAACCCCACCCCTTCCCCTCATCGCCAGTGCATTTTAACGGAGACCAGGATAAAGGGCAGAACCAAAAGAAGTTATAAAAAAAGGGCGAGAACATATGTGCTGTCATGGAGACTTCCAGGAAACCGGATTACCGGTGAGTGTAATACTTATTTCCCCAGTCGTCTTCATGACAGCACACTAGGAGAACTAACAAAGTGAAACAACTCAGGGAGGGACTACAGCACCCAGGACCTTGCGTCCAAAGGCCATATCCTCATTGGCAAATACATTAAGCCTATAATGTTTGGTAAAAGTATAGGCCCTCCTCCAAGTGGCCGCCCTGCAAATCTGCTCTTGGGAGGCAGAGGCCCTTTCAGACAAGGAGGTGGACACTGCTCTCACTGAATGGGCTCTGAGAGAAGGAGGCTCTTTACCAGAGGCTGTATACACTTCCGTAATAGCACTCCTTATCCACCGGGATATAGACCTCTTAGCTGCTTTCCTACCTCTATTAGGGCCAAAAAAACGCACACATTTTTTTTTGTCTATCCTCCAATCTCTGGTAGCGTCTATATTATGAAGAACTACCCTTCTGCTTCCTGCTCATTCCTGGGATTGGCACATAACTAGGGAATGACAATGTCTTGGGACCTCTGAAAAGTGGATACTACCTTAGGGAGGAAATTGGGGTGCAGTTTAAATATTAACTTATCCTCTAGGACCCTAAGGAAGGGCTCCTGGATGGATAGAGCCTGAAGCTCGCAAACTCTCCTAGTGGAAGATATTGCTACCAGGAAAACTGTCTTAAGAGTAAGCCATTTGATAGACAGAGCATCTATAGGCTCAAATGGGGAATCTGACAAGCCTAAAAGGACTGTATTCAGGTTCCATAGGGCTACCAAATTCTTAATTCTAGGCTTTAGCCTATCTGCAGCTTTCAAAAACCTAGAAACCCAGGGAACATCATAAAGACTAGTGTTGTAGAGGGCACCCAGGGCGGACACCTGTACCCTTAGAGTGTTTGGGGAGAGACCCATATCCAACCCATCCTGGAGGAAATCCAGAATGAGAGGGATATTGGGAGTGGACTGGTTAAACCTGTGCTGTCCTCCTCCCCCTCCTTCCCAATAGGTGAACTTTTTCCACACCTTAAGATATGCTCTGGAGGTATTGGACTTTCTGCTGAGCATTAGGGTACCTACCACCCTCTGAGATAAACCCATACCTAGGAGGATGGACTGTTCAACAACCAGGCTGATAGTTTGAAAAAGCCTGGGGTTCGGATGGCTGATTCGGCCCTGGATTAGGAGGTCCTCCATCGGGCAAACAGGATTGGCTCCTCCCAGCTAAGGGATCTTAGAAGACCAAACCTTCTGGGCCAAAAGGGGACCACCAGGATTAGGGACACTTCTCAGTCTGGAATTTCTGCAGGAACTTCGGGATCATCGGGATTGGTGGAAAGGCATAGACGAGACTCGACGTCCAGTCCTGGGTGAAGGCGTCTACCGCCACGCAGGGATTCCTTTGGTTAAGGGAGAAGTAATGAGGAACCTTGTGGTTTTTCTTTGAGGCGAACAGATCCAGACTCGGATGCCCCACTGAACCTGGATCTTCCGAAATGCTGTTAAAGAAACAGACCATTTGCCTGGATCTAGTTTCTGCCGACTGAGAAAATCTGCCCTTAGATTGAGAGAGCCCTTTAGGTGTACCGCTGTAAGATATTTTAGATTCTTCTCTGCCCATGAGAATATCTGTCTTGAGAGACTCTTTAGATGACCGTGCCTTGTACCCCCTTGATAACGGATCAGCTGTGGAGTTGTCCAAGTGGACCAATACATGCTGGTTTTTTGACTGGGTCTATGTTGCTTTTAGACCTTCCCATATTGCCCAAAGCTCCTTGTAATTGGATGACATCCTCTTCTGAGATTCGGACCAAGTCCTCTGAAAGGAATTTCCGGCTTCAAGGGCGCCCCAGTCCCAGGAGCTGGCGTCCGTTGTCAATGAGAAAGCTTCCTCCTGATTCCAGCAGACCCCCGTCTGTAGATTCTTGTCTCAGCCACCATTGTAAAGAGATTTTTATGACCCTGGGCAGATATATCCTCTAGTCCAGAGTTAGCTGAGATCTGTTCCATTTCTTGAGGATTAGATCTTGCAGGGGTCTCATGTGGTATTGAGCCCAGGCAACCGCATGGATGCAGGTCGAGAGACACCCCAGCATTTTCATGCCTTCTCTGATGGAGCACATCGGACCCCTGAGGAATTGTTGGATTCTGACCTTCAAATCCTTGACCTTTGGGGAGGGTTTAAAGGATTTCTGGAAGATGGAATCTAGAAGGATGCCCAGAAAAACTATGAATGGCTGGAAGAAGGCTGGACTTCTCCCAACTGAAAATCCAGCCAAGATCCTGAAGATGAGAAAGGACCACCTGAATATGTGACTGAAGCAGATCTGTACTTTCCGCTATGACTAGCAGGTCGTTCAGGTATGGAAGTATTAGTATTCTCTTTCGGCTTAAGGAGGCCACTACTTCTGCCATGACTTTGGAAAAGATGTAAGGGGTTGATCAGGTTGTTTATTGTGGCTTTTGGAATGTCGGTCCACTCCTCTTCATTTGCTGTGCGAAGTTGCAGAACGTTGGCAGGAACTGGAACGTGCTGTCGTATACGCCAATCTAGAGCATCCCAAACATGTTCAATAGGTGACATGTCCGGTGAGTATGCTGGCCATGCAAGAACTGAAATGTTTTCAGCTTCCAGGAATTGTGTACAGATCCTTGCAATATGGGGCTGTGCATTATCATGCTGCAACATGAGGTGATGGTCGTGGATGAATGGCACAATAATGGGCCTCAGGATCTCATCACGGTATCTCTGTGCATTCAAAATGCCATCAATAAAATGCACCTGTTTGTTGTCCATAACATACGCCTGCCCATACCATAACCCCACCACCACCATGGGCAACTCGATCCACATTGTTGACGTCAGCAAACCGTTCACCCACATGACACCACACACGCTGTCTGCCATCTGCCCTGAACAGTGAAAACCAGGACTTATCCGTGAACAGAACGCCTCTCCAACGTGCCAGACGCCATTGAATGTGAACATTTGCCCACTCAAGTCGGTTACGACAACGAACTGCAGTCAGGTCCAGACCCCGGTGAGGACAACTAGCATGCAGATGAGCTTCCCTGAGATGGTTTCTGACAGTTTGTGCAGAAATTCTTTGGTTTTGCAAACCGATTGTTGCTGCAGCTGTCCGGGTGGCTGGTTTCAGACGATCATGGAGGGGAACATGCTGGATGTGGAGGTCCTGGGCTGGTGTGGTTACACGTGGTCTGCGGTTGTGAGGCCGGTTGGATGTACTGCCAAATTCTCCTCTGGAGACGGCTTATGGTAGAGAATTGAACATTAATTGCACGGGCAACAGCTCTGGTAGACATTGCATGCCAATTGCACGCTTCCCCAAACGTTGCAACATCTGTGGCATTGTGCTGTGTGATCAAACTGCACATTTCAGAGTGGCCTTTTATTGTGGGCAGTCTATGGCACACCTGTGCAATATTCATGCTGTCTATTCCGCACCTTGATATGCCACACCTGTGAGGTGGGATGGGTTATCTCGGCAAAGGAGAAGTGCTCATTAATACAGATTTAGACAAATTTGTGAAAAATATTTGAGAGTAATGGGTCTTTTGTGTATGTAAAAAATGTTTCAGATCTTTGAGTTCAGCTCATGCAAAATGGGAGCAAAACCGAAAGTGTTGTGTTTATATTTTTGCTCAGTGTATTTACTTATTCTAGTTATAATGGATATTCATTGTCTTTAAGAACAACATTGGTTTATATTCACTATTTTGTATGGATTTTTAATGTAGGCCGAAGTAAGTCCATGAGAAGATTACTGAACTAATGTTATTGTAACAATTAAGTATACAATTAGACCGTTAGAAGATACACAACACCTGCAGAAGTAGAGGCTTCATTGTATTTCTTATCTGAACATGAATTCCACAGTGTGAGAATTGTCTACAGTAGATGTTCCCCAAAGTATATATTCATGTATCAAAGTTTGTCCCTCAGCTCTGAAACAAGGCCTCCAGATGTCCGAGGTGTGTAGTATTGAAGATGTCAGGGATGTATGAGTTAACCCTTAATGGTATAATGCTTATAGCTTATACAACAGTGCCACCTAGGTATGAGTAGGTAACACTACACCAGTAGCAAAAGTGCATTCTGGGTAGTGTTATGATGTCACATTCCTTATCAATGTACACGCCTATCCAACAATGATTGGAAGGTTCCAAACTAGAAAGGTGTGCTCATCTGATAAGTTTTGGTTAAGAAACCAGATACCAAAAATAGGAAAAAACAAAGAAAGAGAGGGGACACAAAAAGAGGGAAAAAAAAATAAAGAGAGGGAGATCTCTGGAGAAAGGTTTTGGGATTATCAGAAAAACCTTTGGAGAGCTGACTTCCCCTAGACTCTGCCTATCACCTACATCCTTGGGTAATGTATACTATTATTTATATATAGTATTAATCTAAATTAATTGGCTTGATACTTATCCAGATACCTGCTTATTTGCGGATGTGTAACGTTAGTTGCTACATCAATATAGTCTCTGATTCGTTTATGATGCATATATAACTGAATAAAGGAGATAATATTGGAGAAACTCTTTGTTGGGAATCTTTATATTCCTTAGTTTGATATCAAGATGATAATTTATAGGTTTTATTGCAATACTAGCATTTTCCAAAATTGGGCATAAGATTTGGCAGGGCAAGAGTTCATATCTGTCATTTTCTTTATTGAATTTCTGTGAATAATCAATTGATTGATATATCTCTCCTAATTGAAAGCAGTATTGCATAATATTCTCGTGTTGGTTGAGTAGTGTTTTGTCAGCACCATCTAGTGGCGAATTCTGGGTACTGCATATCATTGTACATTATTGAAATTTATATTTTGCATTTACGATTGTACCCTGTTTTTTTTTTTTTTTACTGATTGCACAAAATAATTAGGTTCTTTATCGAACTCTTGGAGATGTTTATGTCCATCTCACGGATCAATATAATTTAAAATATTTTTTCTTTTGATCCATTAGTTTTTTTTTTATATAAAGCATTTGGTCTTTATATAACCCAACACTACAGAGGCACAGTCGTGTGGATGTACAAGGGACCAGTCGGGATCTGAAGAATCTGAGTCTTTAAAGGATCTGATCCAGGCCCTACAGGCAGAATTGAGAGAACTTCGGTTGGAAGTGTGCCAGATGAAAGCTGGACCACTCCGGTCTCTGGAAATGACTCCAGCACTCCTCGTCACTCCACCCAGGATAACCCAGGATAACCCAGGAGAGGGGGCCCATTATAAGAGAGACTTGCTGTTGGTCTTGTCGGCAGTACGGCCATGTGTCCAGAGAGTGCCCAGAACAAGTGGAGTTCGAGTTGACGTTAAACGGGATGGTCAGGGGTTGTAGTCTGCAAAAGAGCAACATATCCCGTCGGCCCATTGGAGACGTGAAGGTGCTGCGAAGGACCCTGGTGAAGATTACACCCTGGCAAGAACAAAGAAGAGCTGAAGAGGAGCTAGAGGACACTAAGACTCCTGATCTTGGTCGATTACCCCTGTGCCAGGATGTGCCATATTAAAGTGGGGTGGTGTCCGGGATGTCCATGGTATTGGGAAGGACGCTGGATGATTGGGAGAGAGTCCAGAATGGCTGCCCGGACCTGTGGAAAGTGAAATAATAAGTCCTGACCAAGATCTGGCTTCTGCCAGAAGAGCGGGCTCATTTGACCCCAGAGGGCAAAAAGTTGTTGAGGCAGTGGAATAAGCTGACAGTTACCCAGGGCCTCCTGCAACAGACCATATACTTACGGTCAGAGCTACAGTACCGACAACAAATTGTCATCCCAATGGCATTAGGACCAGAGGTCGCCCGGGGAGCCTATGAGAGGGGCACCCATTTCTGGAGTCGCAAGACTTTCAAGTAGATCCAACGGTTGGTGTACTGTCCAGGTCGGGCAGACATAGTAGCTGAGACACGTCTTAAGTGTCGACCCTGTGGGCTGAGTAAAGGCATCAAACAGCGGACTCCTGTCCAGGCCATCCGGGCTTCAGTGTCACTAGAGCCAATACACCCACGACAGGCCTTTGCAGGTTAGAGCGCTCCACAGCAGGTATTCCCCCGCAGCGCTATGTGGCAGACGAGTTTATTTGGTATGACTGTCGGGACGCCAATATTTTAGTGGGGTGGCATGTAAGGGTGTGGAGCAATGTTCATTAATGCTGTTGAATGTAATTTCTATTATGCCTGCAATGTATCTCTTCTGTCAGTAGATGGCGACAAAAGGTTAGATATAGTCACACTGAAGCTGTTAGCAGAGAAAAGTTATATTCAGTTTTGTCTTTCAAAGTTCAAATAAAGTTAATTTAGGTGTTTAGTAGGACCCTCAGAATGATAATAGAGAACTGTAATTGCAGATTTGAGGCTGCACAAAGATATATACTTACTGCATCACACTCTCCCTTGAAGGGGAGGAGTTCCGGTGCAGAGCAGGAAGTGACCAGACGGAGGCTGCCTGGTGAATGCTGAGGATGCCAGGAGAGAACCCCTGTGGAGCCTGGAAGAGGATTTACAGCTCACAGCGGAGTATGGCAACAGCATCAAGGGAATATTCACAACTCTGGGAATCACGTGACTGTATGGTCCAGTTCGGAAGTGGACCAGGGGTTCAGGGAGAGAACGCCAAGAGTCCGCCTAAGTATCCAAGGAACTGTAAGTGCGGCTTTGCCGCATCCCATCACATTGCACTGTTCCAGTGATACTTTTGGACATATATGAAAGCTGCAGGATACAAACTTCACCTTCTTTGGATTACAAACAGTATTGCGCAATACTTAGGGTGCACCCCAACGTTAAAGCTTGCTCAAGAACATTTAGACGCAGCCAGGCTGCTTTATGGACATTGGGGAAAATTACGCAAGTACTGAGTTAGTGTTAAGCAGTATTATCCTTACTATGCGTTTATGATCTGTTACCATTCTATTTATGTACACTCAGCTACTTGTTCACTATATCTGTTCAGTAAATGCAAGTGTTGTAAAAGAACAGCTGTCTGTGTGGCATTGTGTACCCTCTGAATCTGTGGGCGCAGCCCTCTGTACTCTTTCAGCCCAAAAGTTGTTTATCAACTACCGTGGAAAGTAGCAGCAGCAAGAGAGAGAGCGGTCCAGGATTCGCCACCGCGTCAGGTGGACTGCCTACCAGCTCCCTTGCAGCCGGAGGTCCTGGATCCATTTTGCCTGGCATGATGTTACGGACCCGTCAAACAGAAGGTTGCAGCTGCCATGAAGAGTGTGACCACCTAGTCCATTCCAAGTTCCACCACAGGAGGGCAGTAGCATTCCACTACAGCAGCAAGACTGGATTATAGAAAGGCAGGACCGTCTATTGATGACCTTCAGCAGTAGTAGTAGTGAGGATGATCTGAGGTCCTTTCTCTGAAGAGCCTCTTTATCAGCTTTAAAAATCAGGACTAATGGGAGCCACTTCTTGGACTCGACCTGAAGGGTGAGGAAATGTTGGAGTTTTGTTTGTTCTTATGTTCTGGTTGCCCTTTTAGTCCTCACCCAGATGGCCATGCTAGTAAGGACCCCCCCATCCCCCAGCTACCCATGTGGATTACAAGTGACATTGTTGCCTCATTTGATTTACAAATAATGACGTTACGTTATTTCCTATAGATTACAAAGGACTCTTTTGCACTTTTGTTCTATTTTGCAACAAATCCTCAAGCATTGAAGAAATGGACTCTAATGTGATTTTCTTGCACTATTTTATTGCATTAAGTATTGCCTTATATGTTTCCACTGTGATTTGCACTAATCTTTTTCAGGTTCAGCAATGTTTCAAGAATTGTACCCATTGTGTGTATTCTTTTTCAGGTGCCGCAATGTGATATTATGCACTTTTGTATGGACTATGGACTTTATACCATTAGCCAGATAGTCAGGACTTTACTTTTCTAGCTTTTATGGACTGCCTCTGAGGACGTCTGGTACGTCACAAGCAGATCTTAAATCGTCATTGCTCATATGGACTGCCTCGGAAGACATTAAATACTAATGGTTCTTGTGTGACCTGGTGTTAGCTAGATAGCCTAGGTATACAATGTATTGTATTGCTACACAGGGAGAACCAAGTGGTAAGTCACAAACAGATCTAACACCGTCAAGGGTAACCCGCTGCTAATATGTGTCTGTAGAGATTGTAGAGCACTGCCTTATCCTCCTAATTTGTGTATGTCTTCAGGCCTTGTGCTTTGGCAAGGTTGTTTATGTCCTGAGGCCTTGTGCACCGCCTTCATGAAAATGTGTAGCTACCTGGTCAGACATCAAGGTGACGAAACGTAAAGCATGACTAGACCTTGGTGCTGGGAAGGGAATACAGGATGAAGCCACCCTTCTATTTGCGGGCATCTCATAGCATCGTGGAGGGATTACAGTACACAACGCCCCCACGCTCGATACGACTGTGGCCACGTCGTGGAGTATTTGAGCGATTTATGCAGTATTTTTGGTTTACTGGTTCACTGCGAGAGGGAAAACCGTGGTTAGACACCCTACTCATATAGGCAAGAATCTATAGGTAGCTGTCTTATATGTCAGTCTATGTATGTGTATTTTCATGCAGCACTTTGGCTTTTCTTTAGGTACCCTTAGAGCATATACCCTAAGCACAAGCCGAGGGCGGCTTGGTTTTTAAGTAAGAGTGGCATTACCACTTCTGCACCCCGCTACTATCGCCTATGGTTAACCTAATGTCATCTTGTGTATTTATTCCAGATCCTATACACTGTGCATTTCTCTTTCTATGTGACTGTTTATGTTCACGTGTAATATGCCTGGTTCACCAGCAGGTGGCAGCATAAATTGCAGAGCTACATGTACAGAGAATGGAGCTTTCTATTGTATTCTAACACCCCCCTGTGTAGTGGGCGTGTCCCACTTGCTGAAGGAAGGGTGGAGTGTTAGTTAGGTCAGTTCAGCTTACCCCCTTCTAGGGGAATGTCTAGCTTACCCCCCTGCTAGTGGAAGGAAGCAGGTGCATTTCCCTGTTGGACGTGCCTTCTCCAAGCCAGCTAGAGCACCTTCAGCTCTGCTGGATATTGAGGCCACATCTTGGAGCCTCTGAAGCCAGTAGGAGTTCTCCCTGGCATAATTAAGAGACAGATCAGACTACCAAGTGAAGTACAGCATGAAGAAGAAGCTGAGTTCAATAGCCAGCCTGTCAGCACAGCAGAGCCAGAGAGCAACAGATGTAGCCAAGAGGAGTTTGTCTGCCACAGTTAATGCTAACGTCTGCTGTGAACTAAGTCTGAAACAGTTTTGAGAAACGTTTATGCAAAGTAAAGCTGTTATCAACTTCATCACAAGTTCTCCATCCCCTTCATCAACAACCCCCTTTTCATTGCTTCGGAGCCTACGCCTAGGGTCCAGCGTATCCAGGTAGGAGCGCCGTGACACGTGCACCAACATTAAGGGACATTTAGGCCACCCTACACCACTCTGGCATTCCTACACCTGGGTACCATCCACAGGGTCACTAAAAGGGGCCCTGTGCCCTTGTTGCTTCACTGCAACTGGCGTCACAAAAACAAGTACTTTTTCCTCTTAAAGGGCCCTGGGGGGAAGCGCCCGCTGCAAAGTCCGCACAGCTCTGTTATCCCCTCACCTTGGCTGCAGTGTTGCCCTCATTAGTGTACACCACATGGCTGATATCACAGTTGGACACTTCCATATGCAGACTGGAAGTGTGCGCTCAGACTCAGGGTGTACGGAATCTCTCCTATAGGCACGGTTGGTCTGGCATGGGGATGATGAACAAGGAGAGAAGCAGGAAACGTAAATCAGCTTGATAGATGACAACAGAACGTGATTACTGTGATGTATCAGCATACAGTATGACATCTAGAGTATATGTATGTTATGAGCCTTTTTATGTATCATCATTCATCATGAACATTATCCAGAACGGTCATCCAGTCCTCATGATTATCCATTATTACTTTCTAGCCTCATCAACCTTCATATTCATAATCCTCATTTTTGATTACCCTTTTTATCCAGCATCATCACATATTATAATCATCATATACTCCATCACCATCTTCACCCACCATCATTTAAAAACTGGAAGTCATCCTCCTCCTCATCAAATCATTATCTCCTTTCATCATTACTCTTTATCCTGATTTTCCATCATACTTTTATCCAGGAGGACTATCAGATCATCCATCCTCACCATCTGTGGACATTATTTACAGCACTAATTACTATCTTCATCCACCGTCATTCTAATCAATTAACCTGCTTACGTATGATGAAAAATATAATTCTCCCTTTATTTTCCATCACCCTTTTCATCCATGATCATCATTTATAATCATCATCCATTCACGTGTTTACACCATCACTACCATCATCCTCTTCATCCCCCATTGTTAAAATTAAAGAGGTTATCCAGAACTAACATATTGATGGCATCTCCTCAAGATAGGTCATCAATATGAGATCAGCAGGGGTCCGATTCCCAGCCCCCCCCCGCTGAGCAGCTGTACAGAGAGGCTGCTTAGGCCATGTGACATCAAGTTCATTCAATCAAGTAAATGGGTTTGGGTTGCGATACCAAGCCCAGCCGCTACCCAGTGGACAGCACTATTCTTGTAGAGCTGCGAGGAAGTCGCATTGCTCACGGAAGCTTGGTGGGTGCCACGGCTTCCTTAAACAACCGATTGAGGGGAGTGCAAGGAGCTGGACCCCAACCAATCTCATATTGATGACCTATCCTGGGGATAGGTCATCAATATGTAAATCTTGGAGGAATTATTTTCCCCATCATTATCCATTATTTTAATTATCCCACATTTTGCTTGTCATCAATGACCACCATTGAGCCTCATCAAACTTCAAAATCCTCATTCTCCATTACTCATCTCACATCTGACATATCATACCTTTTTTTTTTTTTTAGGAAAAGGGTTCACACAAAAGCTTTGACTTGTATTGCCATGCGTATACATTATTTTAAAAGAACATGAAGATTTTTGAGAGCCACCTACATATCTTACCTTTTGGGGTATATCTGGGGTTGAGGACCGCAGGAAGCACAAATCGGACGGCACCGTCTGCCTCGACTGGAAGCTCCCACACATACTTTAAGGTCACTTCAACCTCCTGACCAGGTGGCAAGTTCCCAACATTGCAGCTGAAAATATCAGCAGAGCTCTCGTCTTCTTCCAGAAGAAAAGCCTGCTGGCCTTGGCTGATGGCCTCATTGTAGGTCTTATGAGCCTTGAGGATGAGAAGAGAAGAGGGCTATGCTATACCTCATCAAGATCTGGCCAGATAAGTAAATAAGATATATTGCAAACTTCACTGATGAAATCTTCACGTGATCCTTGGTGGTTCAGGGTCTGCATAGAGCTTGTTTTGAAATTTGCATAATGGGATGTGTTGTCTTTATACCAGGCACTGTACAGTTATCTGATGTAGAAATTACTCTCCCCACCAACATTATAGAAGCTCTGCTAAACTGTTTGGGGTGTGTCTTTAAAAAAATTAGCTGTTGATAGCATCAGCAGATTTGTGACTACAGCTCTGGAGTATAACGTAGAATCAGTACAAGATAAGTCTAAATCCTACTCAACAATCGTGCGGTCCTCCTATCCATCCTCAACCCTGCTGTGCAGATCCACCTTTCCCCTTGTTCCTCCTCCTCTACCTATCCCTTCACCGGCTCCCCACTGTCGAGGGAATTAAGTTCAACATACTAATAATAACAAAAAAGGCAGCTCGCGTGTCAGGTCTAGTGATGTCCCGAATAGTTCGCCGGCGAATAGTTCCCGGCGAACATAGCTTGTTCGCGTTTGCTGCTGCGGGCGAACATATGCAATGTTCGGTCTGCCCCCTATACATCATCATTGAGTAAACTTTGACCCTCTACCTCACAGTCAGCAGACACATTCCAGCCAATCAGCAGCAGACCCTCCCTCCCAGACCCTCCCACCTCCAGGACCGCATCCATTTTAGATTCTGGAAGCTGCTTTCTTAGTGAGAGGAGGAAGAGTGTAGCTGCTGCTGATTCAATAGGGAAATCGATAGCTAGGCAAGTGTATTCAGTGTCCACTGCAGTCCTGAAGGACTCATCTGATCTCTGCTGTAAGGACAGCACCCCAAAATGCCCTTTTTAGGGCTGGTACATCAGTCTGCTTTTCTTTTCTTTTTTTTCCCTGTGTAATCAAATTGCAGTTGCCTGTCAGCGTGTGTGTCAGGCTCACAGCCCTGCAAGTGCATAGTGTCACCAGTGCAACTCATATCTGGTGTCACATTCGATTGCATTTAAAGAAAATACTATCTTGGTCACTGAGACCAACAAAATCCCTTTAGGGATCCCTAATAGCAGTTAAAATATAACTTTATTATTAATGGTATATACTCACAACATAAATTAGAAAAAGAACAAGGACATTTAAAACTCTCAGTTGTAAGGAGTTATGAGGCACAATTTAATTGACCCGGTTGCCTGAATTTTTGCAACCTTTTGTAACTATGTATTTTTATGTGGCTAGATGCAATGATGTCTATTTTATCATGGCGTAGAGGCTGTTAGTGTGCAGCAAACAAACCTTGAGATTCACTTGGAATTCTCACTTAATGTATTAACACTTGTACTATGGGCTTGATTTTATTTTTTATTTTTATTTGGGGTGCCTTACAGAGAGCCTTTATTCCAGGCCTCCCTGACACAGTTGTTGTTAAACTGTAGTTTACAGATTCTGGTATATCCCCTGTTTGAATAGTTGGTAACAGTGCTTCAAATATGCGGATTGGCTACAATGTTGCCCCTATTTATGACATAGAGGTCAATGTAGCCATATTCCTGCGCCAATACAGTGCTAAACGTTCCTATCCCTGCTATGCAGGATGTCTGTCACTAGGTGTTGCTGGTCACACCATTCACTGCCTCACTATGCCTCGCTATGCTTCTCTAACATCTCGGCATCTGCTCACTAAATGTCCTCTCACTCGATAAACTGACTAAAAACGGGATCGCATTGCTACACCCCTCCCGACATGTTTCGCCGCTGTTGCGGCTTCGTCAGGGGATGCGGGGTATATATATAATATGGCTACATTGACCTCTATGTCATAAATAGGGGCAACATTGTAGCCAATCCGCATATTTGAAGCACTGTTACCAACTATTCAAACAGGGGATATACCAGAATCTGTAAACTACAGTTTAACAACAACTGTGTCAGGGAGGCCTGGAATAAAGGCTCTCTGTAAGGCACCCCAAATAAAAATAAAAAATAAAATCAAGCCCATAGTACAAGTGTTAATACATTAAGTGAGAATTCCAAGTGAATCTCAAGGTTTGTTTGCTGCACACTAACAGCCTCTACGCCATGATAAAATAGACATCATTGCATCTAGCCACATAAAAATACATAGTTACAAAAGGTTGCAAAAATTCAGGCAACCGGGTCTATTTAATTGTGCCTCATAACTCCTTACAACTGAGAGTTTTAAATTTCCTTGTTCTTTTTCTAATTTATGTTGTGAGTATATATCATTAATAATAAAGTTATATTTTAACTGCTATTAGGGATCCCTAAAGGGATTTTGTTGGTCTCAGTGACCAAGATAGTATTTTGCATTTATATCCCGAGGATCTCTAAAGGGACTGTGGAGAATCATTTAAAGAAAACAAACTATTTTGACTGAATAAATAGCATTCAATTGCACACACAGTGCCCCAAATTAGAAGTAGGAGGACCGACCACGCATCTTTTTCCATCTCCGGTTCCTAAAATCGATGCCATATACACGTCGCCTGATAGGGGACGTAACAGGAATTAAACTGATAGGAATAGTACTACTTAACACACCTTATAATAACGCAGAGAGAGGCAACGCAGAGAGAGGAGTCTGAAGAAGAGTCAGAGGAGGAAGGTGGCTTTGAGGAGGTGGAAGACCAAATACAGCAGGCGTCCCAGGGGGCTTGTTGTCACCTTTCGGGGACCCTTGGTGTTGTACGTGGCTGAGTGGAGGAGGAGACCTTCAATGACATCAGTGAGGACAAGGAACTGGACATGGCTAGCTTGGTATCCAACCTTGTGCAAATGGGGAGTTTGCGGTTGTGCTAATGGACCGTTTGCGGTGCGTTAAACAGGGAGTTTGGTCTTTCACTGTGAAGCAGGCGTAACCGTTACACTACCTGATCGATACAACATCATACCTGATGTTTTAAAGCACGTTATTCCAAACAATTTAGGAATGTTAGGTGATTTATGCCCTTTATGGATTAAAACCCAACTCTGCGTCAACTACATAATTTTCCATGGGAGTTTTGCCATGGATCCCCCTCCGCGAACGTAAAATTTTATGTTTGCGACATCTCTAACTGTAACTTATACACATACTATATACTACATTTATGTACCTTCATGTATACACTACAATACTGTATACTAGGTGTACTTTATACATACCATACACTATGGTGAGCCTACCGCTGTATACATGTACTGTAGCATTCACGTTACCTTCTGTTTCTCCTCCAGTGCCATGTGATCAGCTCTAGATTGCTGTCTGTGACTTCCTGTATTCTTGTGTTGGGGAGGGGGCTGCTGTGTCATAGACGGGAGAGGATGGGCAGCTCTGCAGTCTATGTAATTAGAAAGACCAGGGGCGTAACTAGAAGTGAGTTTTGTATCGTATTGAGCCGCAGAATAAAGACGTCATTTTTAGTGAACGCCGTGATGTCAAAACCTCAAAACCTTGGCGGAATTGTGTTTTTTGTTTTTTTTTAACCCACAAAGAATTAATTTCCTGCTTTCAGAAAACAGCTTTTTTTCCTGCTTTCTGATACAAGACATGGTAAATTAAGTGGCGACATTTAAAAAATGCATCTTGTCCCACACAAAATAAGCCCTCATGTGACTGGAATGGAAAAATAAAAAGGTTATGGCTAATGTAAAAATGAAAAAGGGGTAAAAGGTATCAAACTACAATGTTTTATATTGCTTGCTCTTTTTGAGAGCATCAGGGTTTTTGCACATTTTACATACACAACTCTGCTACATGCGCACACACACAGCTTTGGGTGGCACATTATATATCACTGTGTTGCACATTTTACATACACAGCTCTGCTACACACACACAGCTCTGAGTGGCACATTATATATCACTGTGTTGCACATTTTACAACAGTGATATATAATGTGCATTTCCCATTTCTTGCCCCCCCCCCCATCATTTCACATTTCTGCCCCTCATGATTCATGTCCATTTCTTGCCCCCCCATCAGTTCACATTTCTGCCCCTCATGATTAATGTCCATTTCTTGCCCCCCATGTGCCAATATCATAGTGCCATCCTCTCCCCCTGCCCCCTAATGTGCCAGTATCAAGTGCCTCTCTCCTCCTCCTCCATGTGCCAGTATCATGGCGCCAATAGCCCCCCCTCCCCGGTGGCAGTAAACTAACAGTCCGGTATTTAAAAAAAAACACTTTTATACTTGCCTCTATGTCAGCGATGTGATGCAGCCTCTTCCTCTTCCTGTGTTCCCACCAGCCTCTAGTGTTGAAGAATTGATCCTCGTGTTCTTATTTAGCCTGTCTTTCAGAAAAGTTTATGATGGGATTCGAACCCATGAGGCAAAGCATTTACCCACACAGCTATGAGAGCTGTATAGCCAGTTACTTAAAAAAAAATAATTAAAAATAAATATAAGACTTCTACTGTAAATAACTTTGATACCTAGTGTACAACCATACACATGACAGTTGCCCCAACACACCCAGCTCTGCTACATCCATACACAGTGTGCTGGGGCAGCTGTCATGTGTATGTACACTAGGTATCAAAGTTACCGACAGTAGAAGTCTTATATTTTTTTTATTTTAAAGTAACTGTTAATACAGCTCTCATAGCTGTGTAGGTAAATGCCTTCCCTCTGATGTGAAAGGTCGTGAGTTTGAATCCCAAGAGAAACTTCTCTGAAAGACATGCTAAATGAGATTTAAATACACCAGGGTCTCGTAGCTCAGAGTGTGTGTTGCTGCGGCAGTACGGCTGCTGCCTCAGCCTGTGAGCTCTGCAGGGATAGACTGTTGTGCTTTTTCATAAGTGTAAACAGTTATATTTGCTTATTTTAGTTATAATGGGTATTCATTGCCTTTAAGAGCATTGCCTTTAAGAGCATCCAGTTTTGTATGGATTTTCATGTAGGCCAAAGTAAGTCCATGAGAAGATTACTGTGCTGTTCAAAAGCTAGTGTTATTGTAACAATATATTATACATTTAGAAAGTTAGAAGATACACCGCACTTGTAGATTCTGAGGCTTCATTGTTTTTCCTATCTGAACATGAATTCCACAGTGTGAGAATTGTCTAGATGTTCCTCAAAGTATATATTCATGTATCAAAGTTTGTCCCTCAGCCCTGAGACAAGGCCTCCAGATGTCAGAGGTATAAAGTATTGAAAATATCAGGCATGTATGAGTTAACCCTTAATGGTATGATGCTTATTGCTTATACAACAGTGCCACCTAGATATAAGCAGTTAATACTACATCAGTAGCAAAATTGCATTCTGGGTAGTATTATGACGTCATGCTCCTTATCAATGCACACACCCATCCAACAATGATTGGAAAGTTCCAAATTCGGAGGGCGTGTTCATCTGATAAGTTTTGGGTTAAGAAACCAGAAAAAAAGGGAGAAAAAGGAAAAAGAGAAACAAACATTTTGGATTATAGATCTCTGGAGAATCATTTGGATTATCGGGAAAAACTCTTGCGAGCTGGCTGCCCCAAGACTCTGCACATCACTTGACCCTTGGGTAATATATAATTTGTTTTTATGTAGTATTGATCTAAATTAATTGGCTTGATACTTAGCCAGATACCCGCTCATTTGCGGACGTGTAACGTTAGTTGCTACATCAGTATTTTCGATGATTTCAGTTGCGATGCATATAACTGAATAAAGGGGACAATATTGGAGAAACTCTCTGTTGGGAATCTTTGTAGTCCCTAGTTTGACATCAAGCCAATAATTTCTAAGTTTTGTTGTAATACTACCATTATCTGAAGATTGGTCATCATTTTTGGGCGGAGCAAGTGCTCGTATCTGTCATCTTCTTGATTGAGGTTTCCGCATAATCCATTGATTGTATATCTCTCACAAATTTAAAGCTGTATTGCATAATATTCTTGTGTTGGTTGAGTAGTGTTTTGTTGGTATCATATAGTGGTGAATTCTGGGTACTGCATATTGTATATTACTGAAATTTATATTGATTAATTTTTGATTGTATTTTAAACTATTGTATAATAAACCATTTATTTTTTGCATAGACGCTTGTACCCTGTTTTACTGATTGCACAAAATAATCAGGTTCTCGATTGAACTCTTTTTGAGATGTTTATGTCCATCTCACGGGTCAATATAGTTTGCATAATTTTTCTTTTGACCCGATAATTTTATTTATTTTTTTAATATAAAGCATTTGCTTTATATACCCGACAATTTAAAGCCCCCCTGATGCACCCCTAGAGTAGAAACTCCATAAAAGTGACTCCATCTAAGAAACTACACCCCTACAAAGCAAGGGTTAACAGCCAAACAAAACTCATTATTTATGGTCCTGATTCTGTAGTTTACAGAAACACCCCATATGTGGTCGTAAACCACTGTACGGGCACACGGTAGGACACAGAACAAAAGGAATGCCATACGGTTTTGGAAAGGCAGATTTTGCTAGACTGTTTTTTTTTGGACACCATGTCCCATTTGAAGCCCCCCTGATGCATCCCTAGAGTAGAAACTCCATAAAAGTGACTCCATCTAAGAAACTTCACCCCTCAAGGTATTCAAAACAGATTTTACAAACATCGGTAACCCTTTAGGTGTTCCACAAGAGTTATTGGCAAATAGAGATGACATTTCAGAATTTCAACTTTTGGGCAAATTTCCAATTTACAAATTATTTTCCAGTTACAAAGCAAGGGTTAACAGCCAAACAAAACTCATTATTTATGGCCCTGATTCTGTAGTTTACAGAAACACCCCATATGTGGTCGTAAACCGCTGTACGGGCACACGACAGGGCGCAGAAGGAAAGGAATGCCATATGGTTTTTGGAAGGCAGATTTTGCTAGACAGTTTTTTTGGACACCATGTCCCATTTGAAGCCCCCCTGATGCAGCCCTAGAGTAGAAACTCCAAAAAAGTGACCCCATTTTAGAAACTACGGGATAGGGTGGAAGTTTTGTTGGTACTAGTTTAGAGTACATATGATTTTTGGTTGCTCTGTATTACACTTTTTGTGAGGCAAGGTAACAAGAAATTGCTTTTTTGGCACCGATTTTCTTTTTTGTTAGTTACAAAATTCATCTGACAGGTTAGATCATGTGGTATTTTTATAGAGCAGGTTGTCACGGACGCAGCGATACCTAATATGTATACAATTATTTTTATTTATGTAAGTTTTACACAATGATTTCACTTTTGAAACAAAAAAATATGTTTTAGTGTCTCCATAGTCTGAGAGCCATAGTTTTTTCAGTTTTTGGGCGATTATCTAAAGTAGGGTCTCATTTTTTGTGGGATGAGATGACGGTTTTATTGGCACTATTTTGGGGTGCATATGACTTTTTGATTGCTTGTTATTACACTTTTTGTGACATAAGAGGACAAAAAATGGCTTTTTTTGCACCGTTTTTATTTTAATTTTTTTGCGGTGTTCATCTGAGGGGTTAGGTCATGTGATATTTTTATAGAGCCGGTCGATACAGAAGTGGCGATACCTAATATGTATACTTTTTTTTTATTTATGTAAGTTTTACACAATGATTTCATTTTTGAAACAAAAAAAATCATGTTTTAGTGTTTCCATAGTCTAAGAGCCATAGTTTTTTCAGTTTTTGGGCGATTATCTTGGGTAGGGTATGATTTTTGCAGGATGAGATGACGGTTTGATTGGCGCTATTTGGGGTGCATATGAATTTTTGATCGCTTGCTATTACACTTTTTGTGATGTAAGGTGACAAAAAATTGTTTATTTAGCAGAGTTTTTATTTTTTACGGTGTTTATCTGAGGGGCTAGCTCATGTGATATTATTATAGAGCTGGTCGATACGGACGCGGCGATACCTAATATGTATACTTTTTTTATTTATGTATGTTTTACACAATAATATCATTTTTGAAACAAAAAAAATAAATCATGTTATAGTGTCCCCATAGTTTTTTTTATTTTTTGGGCCATTGTCTCATGTAGGGGCACATTTTTTGCGGGACGAGGTGACGGTTTGATTGGTACTATTTTGGCGTACATGCGACTCTTTTGATCACTTTTATTACCTTTTTGGGGAAGTAAGGTGAGCAAAATTTCAATTTCCTGATAGTTTTTATTTTTTTATTTTTATGGAGTTCTCCGTGCGGGAAAAGTAACATGACCATTTAATAGATCAGGTCGTTACGGACGTGGGGATACCTAATATGTGTAGTGTATTTTATTTTTATTTTTTTTATTCAGTGATAAATGTGTTTTTATTATCTTTACTTTTTTTTTACTTTTTTGGACCCAGACCCACTTGGTTCTTGAAGATCCAGTGGGTCTGATGTCTGTATAATACAGTACTGTACCCTATAGGGTACTGTACTGTATTTTACTTACACTGAACAGATCTATGCTTTTAGCATAGATCTGTTCAGCACCATGGACAGCAGGATGCCTGAGAAGGTGTCCTGTTGCCATGGGAACCTTCCCCATCTGCCAGAACTGAGCAGACGGGGATGGGGAAGGGGAAGGAGGGGAGCTCCCTCCCTCTGTCCCCCCATCCATCTGGGGGCTGCAAAGGCACAGGAGCCCCCCGATGGCAGAGGGAGGGAGCTCCCTGACTTAACCCTTTCCATACCGCGGTCCGTACGGACCACGGTATGGAAAGGGTGAAACGGCTGACATCGCAGTGATGTCAGCCGTTTATACCAGAGTGTTAGCAATGTGCTGACACTCTGGTACCACTGACCACCAATGAATATTCAGCGGGAGGCGGACGGGGGATCGCGATCCCGCCTGCCGCACCGCCCGCATCGCCCACAAACCGCCCCCCTGCACCCCGCCGACATAAATGCACTGTTATGGTCTTGGTGACTGTGCTGCAGCTCAGTTTCAGGGTGTTGACAATCTTCTTATAGTCTAGGCCATCTTCATGTAGAGCAACAATTTAAATCCTCAGAGAGTTCTTTGCCATGAGGTGCCACTGCCATGTTGAACTTCCAATGACCAGTATGAGAGAGTGTGAGAGCGATAACACCAAATGTAACACACCTGCTCCCCATTCACACCTGAGACCCTGTAACTCTAAAGAGTTACATGATACTGGGGAGGGAAAATAGCTAATTGGGCACAATTTGGCAATTTTTACTTAGGGGTGTACTCACTTTTGTTGCCAGCGCTTTAGACATTAATGGCTGTGTGTTGAGTTATTTTGAGGGCACACCAGATTTACACTGTTATACAAGCTGTACACTGACTACTTTAAATTGTATCAAAGTGTCAGATCTTCAGTGTTTTCCCATGAAAAGATATAATAAAATATAAAAAAATAACTGTGAGGGGTGTACTCACTTTTGTCAGATACAGTTACGGCAGTTGTCATCATGTTGCCAATGGGTTAAGGGACATCCTAGGTTGCAGGTGCATGTGGGCTGTGTTATGTTAGAGAGCCCTCTGCCACTTAAAGGACATCTGTCATCAGATCTGTACCTATGAAACTGGCTGACCTTTTGCATGTGCGCTTGTCAGCTGAAGGCATCTGTGTTGGTCCCATGTTCATATGTGCCTGCATTGCTGAGGAACATGTTGTTTTAATATATGAGCCTCTAGGAGCAACCTCCTCGAGGTACAGCTCTCTCTGAAACTGCTGCGCCCTCTGCAGTTTGATTGACAGGGCCAGGCACTGTAAATGTCTTCACTTCTGGTCCTGACTTCTCCAGGAGTAGAGAGGGTGCGGCAGTTGCAGAGAGAGCAGAGCATCTAGGTGTAACAGCAACACCCCCGTTGCTCCTACAGACTCATTTGCATATATTAAAACAGATACCTTCAGCTGCCAAGTGCACATGCAACAGGTCAGCCAGTGTCATAGGTACAAATCTGCTGACAGATGCCTTTTAAGAGAACAGGAGTGTTATAAATGACATGTCATAGTTGTGGGGGCGGCTGGGCCTTATGTTATGACTGATAATCATGTCTCTTTGATGGATATAGACAACCACGACACCAACATCTGAACTATAACTGCGGTTTAATGATGATGATACATATATTGGAGCTGAAAGCTGTAACAATGGATTAGAACATTTTATAAACTTTTAACTATTACAAACATTTGTATAACTGGATAATGGGAACATAGACAGGGTCAACAATACTCAGCAATAATACCCTACAGAATACACTGATCTGAATGGGGCCTCTCCTCAGATGTTTTCTTTTGACTGTTGTTGACCGATTTCTGAAAGATCATTTATAAACAGATTTTAGTAAAGAATTTAGTAAAAATTCCACCCATCTCCAAAAATATTCACACATTTTATGCACCATATTGTAGAGCAACCATGTTGTAACCCCTTCCTCCAGGGTGTCTGCAAAGCCAAAGAAGGCCAACTTATTGGCTGCTCTGAGAGATTCTGACTTATACCACCAACCAATAAAGATGAACAGAGATCTCCTGGCCTGGGTGAAGGACACATACAACCTTCCATCAACAGATCTTGATTGAAATACAAGGTCATGGAGGAAAAAACTGTAATTTGATTGTCCAGGATTAGAAACACATGGCTGCTTTCTTCCAAACACACTACCCACAGCAGCCCAGTTCTACTAAGGTGAATGGGGCTGAGTGGTAATACCATATACAGCCTGTGGAGAGATGTGGTTCTGCTTTTGGATGAAGCAGCCATGTTTTTCCAATCTTGGACAACTAAAATTTTAACAAACGTTGTATACATCAATATTACAGGTTAATATAAGAAACCTTGTGATGTATCTTTCAGAATTTTGTTTTTATTTTTCCCTCTAGTAGTTCACGCCTCCTCCCCTCGCCATAGACTCCTATTGGCAGCTATAATCTGATCCTTCAGTGAGCTGACAGTCCTTATCAGTCTCTCAAGGTGGATTTAGCAAAGAATGTTGATTTAGGAGTAGAGGGAGAGAAAATGCTGAAAGTGTAGAATGAGGCATAATTTCTCTGATTAAATGCATTACAAAATTTCTTATATCCACATGTACTATTGATTGGTATCTATTGATCGAGTGTGGTAAGAAATAATCCAGTTTTTAGGGTGGCGTTGTAGATTGGTTTTCTTCTGCACTACTACCTTCCCAAGTGTCAGTACACCCCTAAGGCCCCTCTCCATGTATGTATATATTTCAGTGGAGCTGCTCTGTAAATTCTAAAAATAAGTGAACATTAACAGGTCTGTGTAATGAGAATATAACTGGAAGGTGATTCTCTAGACTTATCATTTGCATCTTTGGCTTGTATCTTATTTCAAGAGTAATAAGGCACAGAAATTAGATCATAAAAAATTGATTCCAAAGTAAAGGTGAGAAGCAGTAAAATTCTGGAGGGCGGCAGTATTCCTTAGAAGGGTACAACCACACAGTCGGGTTTCTGTTTGCAGTTTCGGAAGCCCAAACCAGAAGTGAGTTAAGAAAGAAAAAAAACAGGAGAAGTTCTATTTCTCCTTTATATTTTCTCTCCTTTTATGATCCGCTCCTGATTTTGGCTTCCAAAATTGCATGCAGAGACCTGACCGTGTGGTCATACCCGAAGACCTCCGCCATCTTCATTCTTCCTCTCACAGGCCAAACACATTAGGATTCACTGAGGATTTCAGCAGATCATTTCCAGCTCTGACCAACTGATCCAAGGAGGAACCTGGGAGAATAGGAAACAATCCCTGGTTAGAACCATCAATAGCATTAGATACGTTACAACTGACTGACAAAATCGAGCATCTCAAAAGCTGTAACTACAACAAGAATATTTTATTAAGGAGCTATTTATATGTCAGTTGAAATGTGGTTAGTATTTCAGCCGCCATGGTCTACATCCACAGAAGATCTGTAGTTAGTTCTCCAAGATGATTGGAACAACCTCCTTGCTGAGTTCCTTCAAAACCTGTGTACAAGCGTACCTAGGAGAACTGGTGTTGTTGGATTTAGATTTCTCTTTTGTTCTTTCATCTTGTATTTTGTTAATTGATAACAATAAACTATTAACGCTTCTAATTTTTAAAGCATTCTTACTTTGCAGCATTTTATCACACCTTCTTAAAACCTGTGCATGATACTGTACAAAAGCAGCAGAGGACTATTTGAAAAGCAGTTTTTTTATATTATTTTAGCTGCATTGGAGCATAATAAATGGTTGCAAATGTGGGCATATGTTTTCAGAAAAAAAAATATTATTAAATTACAGCAAGCAAGACCATATGGCTGGTGTTCCTGCAGCATGTTCTGTCTTATCTTTCACGTTTTATCCATCTTGCTGTTGGTTGCCTCTTCCTCTTACCTCTCTTGATATTTTACTACATTTTCTCTCCTACACATTTTTTTTGTTTCACCAAAATGTATGGTTGGATCTAATTTTTTAAGAATGGATATGCAGAAAAGCTAACAACTATGGGATCCAGCAGACCCTTGCCTACTGGCTGCCATGAGATGCAACCAAACAGGATACACGAGCGGTGTCAGATATTACTTTGAGAAGGAGCTTAAAGGAAACTGAAGTGGAAAAAAATTGTTAATTGCTTACTGTTATAGTTTGGTTGGGTCAACTTGGCCATCTTTATAGAGCCACACAATTTGGTGGTAAATTGTTCCATCTAAACACAAAGTAAAACAGAACAACCAGGAGTAGACTATGCTGCAGTTCAGATGAATGGTCCAAGTGAAGTTAAGAAACAATGGTGGTCATTTTGGGAATAACCTGCTGCTGTGGGAGAATTTCTATGGTGAGGTAATATTCTATTTAGGGTACAAGTCATCCCCGTGGCTGAATATAAAGCAAATATTTTGGGTGGAAGCTCCTTCCTGAGAACTTTGGGCTCTATGCACCTGAAATATTCAGGAACCTACAACATTTGAAGCTAAAACACTAGGGCTCTACATTAACACATCAGTTTTAGAAACATGTCAAATCTATTTCCAAGCTTTTACCTGCTTTAGCCTTAAGCCAGGAGATGGCTTTACCTTCCAGTAATTCCCATTCCTCTCTCTGATCCAGACAAGATGCATGGATCCAGATCACCGCCAAGACCGTAGCCCACACTGATGAGTCCATATTCTAGTGAGGAGGAAATTATAAATTAAACCGGAATATATTATCTAAGCACTTAAAGTTTCAGGTCCAAAGCCTGAGGTTGCACTACTGTGAGATCCTGGTGACACGTGCACTTATCTACGTCAGGTACGGTGCTCTCACGAGGCTCTTGTGATAAGATAAGATGCTTTTATTGTCACTGTACAATACAATGTACAATACAATGAAATGTTGTTTGGAGCAATCCTAGATGCCATGGACAGAGGAACAAGAACTGACATTTAAACTAAAGCATTACACTAGAAAAAAACTAAACATTGCACTAGAAAGCATTACTATTCACAGTATATATAGCAAGAGTAAAGTAGGAAGTGCTTGTGAGTATATATACACTGATTCAGACACCACTGCAGACAAGAGGTCATCATGGGGTCATAAATGCAGCAGTCACTTTCAGTCTGTGGTAGTTTCTATCCTAGGAAGGGGCAATAATCTCCGAGCATTTAGGAGACTGATTGTTTTGGGGTAAAAGCTGTTCTTCAGCCTAGTGGTGCGGGCATGAAGGGCTCTAAGACGCCTACCAGAGGGTAGGGGAATGAAAAGGCTGTGGCCGCGGTGAGTTGGATCCCTGCAGATAATTTTTGCCCTGTTGCTGCAGTGAGCAGTGAAGATGTCATCCAGCGATGGTAACTGAGTACCAGTGATTCTGTAGTGTCGCTTCCTGTAACTGAACACATCACTATCTTGACACTATTCAGGACAGCGAAGTTGTAGATATTATTGTGGATGGTGAATGGTTTGAACAATAGGTTCTATACTTTTATTAAAGGTGGTATCCATCCTATGTGTAGTATTAATGTATTAGATTACCCTCAGTTTCCCCGGTAAGCATTCAGTTTGACAAGAGCCATAATTTTCTTCAATTAAATATGATATATGGAGCAATGGTACTGTATTTCACCCAGGTAATGAAAAGCTGTCAACTGAACTGTACCAACTGTAATGTGCCACATGCCTCCCTACCCACTTTCACATTTACAGTACTGGAGGCTTGGTAGAGTGGCAAAGGAAAGGCCTAAATGAGATGTCTATAGCTAGCACCCCACTGTCGCCAAATTAGTATTTGAAAATCAGGGCGCCCATTAACTGCTCCTGCACAGGAGCTCTCGGCTGTGGGCGTCTCTCCTTGAGTAATCTCTTCTGACATCACAAGTTTTTTTTTCTGTCATGTAAAATCCAAAAAACATATCTGTATCATGTTAGTCGGTGGATAAAAAAATATACAAATTGAGAGTTCTCAATTCTTGATACCTATTAACCCCTGTGAGATTTGCTTGAGATCGGACATGTGTCTCTTTTCATCCAAATCACGCCAACAGTAAAGAATAGGTATAAGCTGACGCATGGTCAGGTTTTTTTTTAAAAAGGTTGTAAGCATAAAAACAAGACAGCAGCAAAATGATATCCTTGCTTGTCTGTCACTTCTTTTACATCACGTCCCTGTCTGACAGCTGGAGAGCTTCTCTCTGCCAGCTTAACAAAACCACATTTCAGCAACCTGTGTGTAAGAGCTGCTGTTTCCATTGATGCCATTTTAGAGTTGCTTGGGGGACGAGTCACCGGTGCAACACACATGACCCCCGTCCATGCTGGAACTTTACAGTCAGGGACTGTCATGGTGAATGCAATAGTATAATCAAGTGACTGGAACCAAGCAGCAGGAGGCAGGTAAGTGTGCTTCCTTCTGGAAGTCTGGCAGGCAAAGAGCCAAATTTTTTTAAGAAGCTGGAGAACCATTTACAAATGTGTTTATTTTGTTATTTCAGTCCCATATAGGACTAACTTCCCATTGGTGTATTGCAGTGTATTATGACTGTCAATGTAATGCTCAAAGGCATCCTATTAGGACCTGTCTCTAGCAGGTTGAAGGCTACATAAGATAGTCGGCACCTGCAAGTGATGATGTGGACACAGCTCCTGTCCCCGCGCCATCACTATGATGTACTATTACACCAGAACTACACGGCTCTGTTTATTGTAAAAATGTTCAAGAATGTCGAATCAAGCTGAGATTATCCATACACATCCATCATACCTGATCTGGATTCTTGTTAATGTCCTGCTCTGATATTCCCAGAATGGAGCAGAATTTTGGGGTAAGATTCCAGGAACCATCAGCGTTTTGCAGGGAAATCAGACTGACGAAAGGGGGGATCTTCTGGACTTGAGCTGGTGGTGGTGACATATCCATGCATTTAGCTTTATAGGTAACTAAAAGATACAGTTAATGTTATGGAGTGAAGGTAAGTATTAACGCCGTGTACAAATTCATCTCTATAGAATATCATGAAAAAGTTCATTTATTTCAGTAATTCAATAAAAACTCATATTGATTCCTTACACACAGTGATCTATTTCAAGCATTTATTTATTTTAATGTTGAGGATTATGGTTTACAACTAATAAAAACCCAAAAGTCAGTATCTCAGAAAATTTGCATATTGTGAAATAGTTTAATATTGTAGACTCATGGTGTCACACTCTAATCAGATAATCATCACAAAACACCTGCAAACGTTTCCTAGGTCTTTAAATTGTCCCTCAGTCTGGTTCTGTAGGCTACACAATCATGGAGAAAACTGCTGACTTTACATGTGTCCAGAAAACAGTAATGGACACCCTCCACAAATAGGGTAAGGGTACTTTCACTGTTGCGGCAGAGTGATCCGACAAGCAATTCCGTTGCCGGAACTGCCTGCCGGATCTGTCAAAACGTATGCCAACTGATGGCATTTGTAAGACTGATCAGGATCCTGATCTGTCTTACAAATGCATTGAAATGCCGGATCCGTCTTTCCAGTGTTATCCGGAAAAACGGATCCGGCATTTACTTTTTTCACAGAGACTTAACTGAAGACATTCCGATGCATCCTGAACGGATTGCTTTCCATTCAGAATGCATTAGGATAAAACTAATCAGTTCTTTTCTGGTATAGAGCCCCTAGGATGGAACTCTATGCTGGAAAAGAAAAATACTAGTGTGAAAGTACCCTAAGCCACAAAAAGTAATTGCCAAAGAAGCTAGCTGTTCACTGAGTACTCTATCCAAGCATATTAATGGAAAGTTGAGTGGAAGGAAAAAGTGTGGTAGAAAAAGGTGCACAAACAATAGGGATAACCGCGGCCTTGAAAGGATTGTCAAGAAAACGGCATTCAAGAATTTAGGGAATATTCACAAGGAGTGGGCTGCGGCTGGAGTCAGTGTTTCAAGAGCCACCACACACAGACGTATCCAGGACATGGGCTACAACTGTCATATTCCGTGTCAAGCCACTCATGACCCAGAGACAACGTCAAAAGAGTCTTACCTGGTCTAAGGAGAAGAAGGACTGGACTGTTGCTCAGTGGTCTAAAGTAATGTTTTCAGATGAAAGTACATTTTGCACTTCATTTGGAAATCAAGGTACCAGAGTCTGGAGGAAGAATAGAGAGGCACACAATCCAAATTGCTCGAGGTCCATTGTGAAGTTTGAAATCTGCTAGTGTTGGTCCACCGTGTTATATCAAGCCCAAAGTCAGCACAGCCGTCTACCAGAAAAGTTTAGATCATGTCATGCTTCCCTAGGCTGACAAGCTTTATGAAGATGCTGATTTCATTTTCCAGCAGGACTTGGAACCTGCCGCACTGCCAAAAGTACCAATATCTGGTTTAATAACCACGGTATCACTGTGCTTGATTGGCTGGCAAACTCACCTAACCTAAACCCCATAGAGAATCTATAGGGTATAGTCAAGAGGAAGATAAGTGACACCAGACCCAACAATGTAGATGAGTTGAAGGCCGCTATCAAAGCAACCTGGGCTTCCATATGACCTCAGCAGTGCCACAGACTGATCGCCTCCATGCCACGCCGTATTGATGCAGTAATGCATGCAAAAGGAGCCCTGACCAAGTACTGAGTGTGTTTATTTCTACATCCTTTTTAGGAGGACAAAATTTCTGTATATAATCTTATATAATTTAATTTTGTGAGATTCAGAATTTGGGGATTTCACTAGATGTAAGCCAAAATCATCAACATTTAAACAAGAGATACAGCAGCTCTTTTTGTACGGTGCTCTTAGCGTGTATCTGTCTTGACCATACAGAACCCTCTCGCTATGTATGACCAGCCTCCTCTGACCACTGTGGACACCACTGATGTACTACATAATCTTCTCATCCAAGTCTTTCTGAGATGTGACAGGTGGACCATACGACTTCTCGATGTTTTACTATTCATCAATTTTCAAAGTCCCTTAATGGCACTAATAGTGCACGCCTTCATCTAGCAAGAATAGTGAACACTTCAACAACATCTAATCAACTGTCCCATAAGAGAGAAGATGAAAAACAGTGGTGTCAGAAAAAACAGTGATACCAGACAAAAAAGTCTGTGGAGGATCTATCTGTAAAGTAAGGATCTTGGAACTTGAATCACTACATGTAACACCTTGTAATAGGCGTTTTATTTTCACTCCTTCAAGGTTTTTTTCCATTTTCCAGCATTGTATTTCTCACGCAGAATGGGGCACAACAGATGGAAATGTCACCGCTTTGATTAGGCCTAGTCAACAACTACCAGCAGACACATCCAGAGGATTGCATTGAGCGGCACATCTAGCAACAACTAGAAACTTTTGCAACAATCACATATTAATGACATATCTTGCAGTTCATTGAATTCACACCGATGATGGGTTAAAAAGGAGAATCTAAGTAGAATAAAGAGAACCTTACCTGAGACCGGATGATAACCTGTGAAAGAAAAGCAAATGATTACAGAATATTAGTCCATATACCACACACTACTGTCCACATTGTGATTAATAACTATAGAGGGGAAATGCTAGAGAAATAACATTCTTAGCTTATAATACTATTACTACACTAGGATGGGCTATATATTACTGCCCTATTTATCTGGCCACTACATGTCCTCTTTATCTGTCCAGCCATTACATGTGATATTTATCCGGTCACTATATGTGATATTTATCCGGTCACTACATGTGATATTTATCCGGGCACTACATGTGATATTTATCCGGTCACTACATGTGATATTTATCCGGTCACTACGTGTGATATTTATCTGGCCACTACATGTGATATTTATCCGGTCACTACATGTGATATTTATCCGGCCACTACATGTGATATTTATCCGGCCACTACATGTGATATTTATCCGGCCACTACATGTGATATTTATCCGGTCACTACATGTGATATTTATCCGGTCACTACATGTGATATTTATCCGGCCACTACATGTGATATTTATCCGGCCACTACATGTGATATTTATCCGGTCACTACATGTGATATTTATCCGGTCACTACATGTGATATTTATCCGGTCACTACATGTGATATTTATCCGGCCACTACATGTGATATTTATCCGGCCACTACATGTGATATTTATCCGGTCACTACATGTGATATTTATCCGGTCACTACATGTGATATTTATCCGGTCACTACATGTGATATTTATCCGGTCACTACATGTGATATTTATGTGGTCACTATATGTGATATTTATGTGGTCACTATATGTGCTCTACAACAAAAATAGTTAGAGGGAGAGACAGCACTTACAAATGTACTTTTAGTAGATCCAATCCGTGGCGGTGCCCTGTGTTGAACCCTAGCTCGTCGAGTTCCAAAAGATCATAAGATGGAGAGAAGACCGTGGCACTCAATGTCTTTACAATAAGCAGAGTTTTATTCACCAACTGTGCACGGCTGGTGAATAAAACTCTGCTTATTGTGAAGACATTCAGTGCCGCGGTCTTCTCTCCATCTCACTATATGTTCTCTTTATCTGGCCGTATTTACAAATAGGCACCCGAGGCCACAGGCCTAGGACAGGGTCGAGGGGGGTGGGTGTGAGCGGGTTTGGAGATAAAGAGCACATACAGTGGGGGAAATAATTATTTGACCCCTCACTGATTTTGTAAGTTTGTCCAATGACAAAGAAATGAAAAGTCTCAGAACAGTATCATTTCAATGGTAGGTTTATTGTAACAGTGGCAGATAGCACATCAAAAGGAAAATCGAAAAAATAACTTTAAATAAAACATAGCAACTGATTTGCATTTCATTGAGTGAAATAAGTATTTGAACCCCTACCAACCATTAAGAGTTCTGGCTCCCACAGAGTGGTTAGACACTTCTACTCAATTAGTCACCCTCATTAAGGACACCTGTCTTAACTAGTCACCTGTATAAAAGACACCTGTCCACAGAATCAATCAATCAAGCAGACTCCAAACTCTCCAACATGGGAAAGACCAAAGAGCTGTCCAAGGATGTCAGAGACAAAATTGTAGACCTGCACAAGGCTGGAATGGGCTACAAAACCATTAGCAAGAAGCTGGGAGAGAAGGTGACAACTGTTGGTGCGATTGTTCGAAAATGGAAGGAGCACAAAATGACCATCAATCGACCTCGCTCTGGGGCTCCACGCAAGATCTCACCTCGTGGGGTGTCAATGGTTCTGAGAAAGGTGAAAAAGCATCCTAGAACTACACGGGAGGAGTTAGTTAATGACCTCAAATTAGCAGGGACCACAGTCACCAAGAAAACCATTGGAAACACATTACACCGCAATGGATTAAAATCCTGCAGGGCTCGCAAGGTCCCCCTGCTCAGGAAGGCACATGTGCAGGCCCGTCTGAAGTTTGCCAATGAACACCTGAATGATTCAGAGAGTGACTGGGAGAAGGTGCTGTGGTCTGATGAGACCAAAATAGAGCTCTTTGGCATTAACTCAACTCGCTGTGTTTGGAGGAAGAAAAATGCTGCCTATGACCCCCAAAACACCGTCCCCACCGTCAAGCATGGGGGTGGAAACATTTTGCTTTGGGGGTGTTTTTCTGCTAAGGGCACAGGACAACTTATTCGCATAAACGGGAAAATGGACGGAGCCATGTATCGTGAAATCCTGAGCGACAACCTCCTTCCCTCTGCCAGGAAACTGAAAATGGGTCGTGGATGGGTGTTCCAGCACGACAATGACCCAAAACATACAGCAAAGGCAACAAAGGAGTGGCTCAAGAAGAAGCACATTAAGGTCATGGAGTGGCCTAGTCAGTCTCCGGACCTTAATCCAATCGAAAACCTATGGAGGGAGCTCAAGCTCAGAGTTGCACAGAGACAGCCTCGAAACCTTAGGGATTTAGAGATGATCTGCAAAGAGGAGTGGACCAACATTCCTCCTAAAATGTGCGCAAACTTGGTCATCAATTACAAGAAACGTTTGACCTCTGTGCTTGCAAACAAGGGTTTTTCCACCAAGTATTAAGTCTTTTTTTGTTAGAGGGTTCAAATACTTATTTCACTCAATGAAATGCAAATCAGTTGCTATCTTTTATTTAAAGTTATTTTTTCGATTTTCCTTTTGATGTGCTATCTGCCACTGTTACAATAAACCTACCATTGAAATGATACTGTTCTGAGACTTTTCATTTCTTTGTCATTGGACAAACTTACAAAATCAGTGAGGGGTCAAATAATTATTTCCCCCACTGTATAGTGGCCAGATAAATAGGGCAGAGGGCAAACAGATAAAAAAGCTATAATTTATGTCACATCAAGTGTGATCAGAGCATCTAAAGGGTGAAAACCCCAGATGTCAATATCGACATCCCCGTGCAGCGATTGGTGATGCCCGTAATGAATTCTAAAAGGCTGCGTATTAGAAGTGCAGTTTGCATTTTGGCCAGCTGGTGGCAGGCCTACATAGGAAATCAGCAATTCATGTAATACTATAGACCCTATGGGTGTATAGAAATAATCTATAAAAAAAAACTAAGTCCTAAAATTGTAGCCTCCTAGACTGGCTACAAAAACATGTGTAAAACAAATATATAAAAAATTACAAAAATAAAAAATTTTAAATCCCCCCTTTTCCTTAGAATAAAAAAACAAAAACATAAATAATAAAAAATATAAACATCATGGGCATCACTGCGTCCGAAAAACTGCTGTACTATTAAAATATAAAAATACTTTTTTTCCTTGCTTCTCTTACCCAAATAAAGTATTAAAATGTGGTCAAAAAGTCACACACATTCCAAAATGGTAACAATAAAAACCACAGATTGTCCCGCAAAAAAGGAGCCATCATACATTTCAGTAGATATAACTATAAAAAAATGTTATGGGGGTCCAAATATGGTGAGGTTGAAAATTTTTCATTTATTTTTACACTATTTAGACATTTTTTACCTATACATATAGGATTTCGATGTAATCATACAGACCCAGAGAATGAATAGTATGCGTCAGTTGTGCCGCAAAAGGAACGCCGTGGGAACAAAACCTGTAAAACAGTTTAGGAATTGTTTTTTTCCCATTCCACCTCATTTGTCCCACAAAAAAAGCCCTTTTATGGATATGTAAACAAAAAAGTAAAAAAGTTATGGCTCCAGGAACACAGGGAAGAAAAATGAAAATGCAAAAATGAAAAAAAATTCTGGTTTCTCTGAGATTTTGGTATTGATAAGCTATCCTCAGGATAAGGCCTCTTTCACACTACCGTTTTTTGTTTCCGCTTTGCGGGCCGTTTTTTGTGTTCCGTATACGGTCCGTATACGGAACCATTCATTCCAATGGTTCCACAAAAAAAAACAGGATGTACTCCGTATCCATTCCGTTTCCATATTTCTGTTTTTCCGTTCCATTGAAAGATAGAACATGTTCTATTATTGCCCGCAAATCACGTTCCGTGGCTCCATTCAAGTCAATGGGTCCGCAAAAAAAAACTGAACACATACGGAAATGCATCTGTTTGTCTTCCGTATTCGTTCAGTTTTTTCTGAACCATCTATTGAAAATGTTATGCCCAGCCCAATTTTTTCTATGTAATTACTGTATACTGTATATGACATATGGAAAAAAGGAACGGAACAACGGAACGGAAACACAACGGAAACAAAAAAACAGAACAACGGATCCGTGAAAAACGGACCGCAAAACAATGAAATAGCCATACGGTAGTGTGAAAGAGGCCTAAGGCTACTTTCACACTTGCGGCAGGACGGATCCGACAGGCTGTTCACCATGGCGGATCCGTCCTACAGCTATTTCGCCGTGCTGCCAGATCGCCGCTCCGTCGACATTGACTATTCCACTTTCAGTTTTAAAATTTTTCCCAAAAAAAATGCAATTCTACATAAATTTTTCTCTAAATGTATTGTTTTACATGTCTTTGATAAAAAAAATGCAATAAGTGTATATTTATTGGTTTGCGCAGATGTTATAGCGTTTACAAACTATGGTGCAAAAATGTGAATTTCCGCATTTTGAAGCAGCTCTGACTTTCTGAGCACCTGTCATGTTTCCTGAGGTTTGACAATGCCTAAACAGTGGTGGTAATGCAAGGCAACAACGCTAACCACTGAGCCACCATGCTGCCCATATATGTGATATTCCTCTGGTCACTACATGTGATATTTATCCAGTCGCTATATGTGGTCCCTATCTGGTCACTATATGCTTCATGTGTCATACATCTTATAATAAAAAAAAGGGCACCTTGATCAACTTCATGTTTAATCTCCCGTGTATTTTCATGATCAGTCAAAAGTGCCCTATTCTACAATATATCATCTGATCTTAACAATACAAAAACATCTTACTTACTAAAACTTTCCATTTCTGCTGAAAAGTAAACAAAAAATAGAATTAGAATGTGTGACCATATCCTGCATACAAGTCTCCTACCTTGATGTAATACATTGTATTGTGTATAGGGGGCAGGACTCCTGATACCTACATGTAAGGCCTCATGCACACGACCGTTTTTTTTAAGGTCCGCAAAAACGGGGTCCGTAGGTCCGTGATCCGTGACCGTTTTTTCATCCGTGGGTCTTCCTTGATTTTTGGAGGATCCACGGACATGAAAAATGAAAAAAAAATCTAAGTCAAGTTTGCCATTGAAATGATAGGAAAAAACGGACACGGATCACGGACACGGATCACGGACGCGGATGACAATCTTGTGTGCATCCGTGATTTTCACGGACCCATTGACTTGAATGGGTCCGTGAACCGTTGGCCGTGAAAAAAATAGGACAGGTCATACTTTTTTCACGGCCAGGAAACACGGATCACGGACGCAGCTGCCAAACGGTGCAGCTTCCGATTTTTCCACGGACCCATTGAAAGTCAATGGGTCCGCGAAAAAAAACTGAAAACGGCACAACGGCCACGGATGCACACAACGGTCGTGTGCATGAGGCCTAATTCTTATATGTTCTCTAGAGTCTAGACTTCAGGTTCCCAACCTGTATTGACCATAGTACATGGTGTGATAAATATCACTATACGTGATATTTATCTGGCCACTATACGTGATATTTATCTGGCCACTATACGTGATATTTATCTGGCCACTATACGTGATATTTATCTGGCCACTATACGTGATATTTATCTGATCACTATATGTGATATTTATCTGATCACTATATGTGATATTTATCTGATCACTATATGTGATATTTATCCGATCACTATATGTGATATTTATTGGTCACTACATGTGACATTTATCTGATCACTATGGTGGTAATTTATCATGCTGAATTCTGCCTAAATTATGGGTATTTCAGGCGCAGATTGCAGCGCAGAGGTTAGTTATTGCTGCAATTTGCGACTTCTCCCCGCTCACGCCAGGTCTAAAAAAGTAGGCGCACTGTGGGCGGGGAAGGGGATGGGCCAGTAGGCCCGTCTTATTTACCCTTTTCTACGCTTGTTTCAGGCGTAGAAAAAAGGTCTAAATGTAAGACAACTAGGAACCTGTCTTACATTTAGAACTGGCGGAGGATCCGCGGAAGTTATGTAGAGGGCTGCGCCTCTTAACTGCGGCAGATTCATCGCTAGCTATAGAGCTTTATTAAGACCAGCGTCTAAAACGCCTGTCTTAATAACGTGCCCCTATATATGATATTTATCTGTCACTACATGTGATATTTATCTAGACACTATGGGGGAGATTTATCAAACTGGTGTAAATTATAACTAAAACAATCATCTAAAAGATGAAGAATTATGTGTGAGCAAGTACTCAATATTACCAAGAAACAAGGACACACATATACAATAATAATACATTTTTATTAGATAACATCATAATAGACAACAAAATAAACAATAATCAATATAATAAAATAGCAGTAATGCAGTAGCGCTGCGAATCAGTGGCACACCAAAGATACACCGGATAAATGTACCCCCTTAAGACACCCCTCCTAATGGCTTGGCAATAATAATCATACGGAGATAAAAAATCTCCTCAACAAGCCAATGGAGAGCATGTATTATAATAATATAGGTCAGGCATGCTCAACCTGCGGCCCTCCAGCTGTTTCAAAACTACAACTCCCAGCATGCCCGAACAGCCTACAGCTATCAGCCTACAGCAGTGCATTGTGGGAGCTGTAGTTTTACAACAGCTGGAGGGCCGCAGGTTGAGCATCCCTGATATAGGTGATATCTTGCAAAGAGTTGCGACAATCATCAAGGATAATATAAGATGTCAGTATAGATATGTCAGAGCCACCCACATGCAATAATCCATGTGGAGCCCATATCCCAACAACAAGCAAGTAGCAACCAATTAAAGATATAATGAGGGACAAACCTTAGATCTCTGGTGAGCGCACCCCGAAGTGCATTTCACTCGGCTTCTTCAAGGGGCTTGTCTATCCTGCCTGAACCATACTCTTAAATAGGCCTACAGCTGGGAAAATCAACCACTCACATACCGCCCTGTACCGTGCTGATACGCCGGTGGCGTTACATCCGCCCATACTGGAGCCAGGAAGTGACGCCTATGACCTCACATCCACCCACACCGGAACCAGGAAGTGGCCTCTCGCGTGAGCTGCACATGTTCATGTGATCATTATCGTCACATGATCGGGATGCGTACTATCATATGCTATGCCGAACTGGGTGGCCATAGTAATCAATGGCATCAGGATGATAACAACAAACGGCCATCTCAAGTAAGGCTACTAGGATTCAATCCCGAACCGTAACAGATATTAGTGACCCTCACATATCAGCTTTATAATAGTGGGACATGTTGGTAATTATAATTATAAAGCTCAACTAGGCAGCTCAGAATTACAATAGCAGGAGGAGGGGGGAGGAGGGACGAACTACCTTAATTTAATTTAAGCCCCATAAAGTGCAAATGCGTATCAAAACTCACATAATAACAATAAGATCCACAATTAATACAATTCAATTCAATATCAATCAATAAATCAATCCATACATCAATCCATATATTGTATAATAACATCTGAAAGCACATGTATAAATATATAAATAAAAATGAATGGATAATACTAAAAATAAAATCCACCATCAAATATTAAATCCCATATAAACATATTACACATGATTATATCTATATGATTATATACATGACACTGCCCATAATCGGGATCAAAACGTGATGGTGCTTAACAAAGTTTATAAAAGGAGTACGTAGCTATTATCTCCCCCAAGTGATCCGGCCATGTATGAGAAAGAGGTGCAAAGACAGTTGCAGAATGGCAACTGTTATAAGAAATTGACATTCAATCCCCTAACTAAATTCAAGCAAAAACTTGAAGTTATCTTGCAATCAGGGGTAGAGCAGGGTATTATCTCTGGGAGACAAAGTTCCCACCTGTTACCGGATCATCCTGTGAATCCCACCCTCTATCTTTTACCCAAAATACATAAAGATTTGACAAGGCTCCTGGTAGGCCCATCATATCAGGGGTAAATGGTCTAAATGATGCAGTCTGTAAATACACCGATTACTTTTTACAGCCGCTGGTGGAGGGATTACCAACACATTTAAAGGACACTATGGATATCTTAAGAAAAATGGAGGACATACACCTGGAATTTGATATGCTCATCGCCACATGTGATGTGGAATCTTTGTACACGTCGATTAAACATCAAGACGGGTTGGAAGCCACGGATTTCTTTTTAAGGACTACAAGTATGGGTAAGGAGAAGTGCAATTTCATGTTAACTCTTCTCAATTACGTCCTTACTCACAACTTCTTCCTTTTTGGGGGATCCTTCTACCTACAGCTCCAGGGCACCGCGATGGGGGCGTCTTGTGCGCCCTCTTATGCGAACTTGTTCCTGGGGCTGTGGGAGAGGGATATCCTCCAGTCCAATCCCCTGCCAGAGTCTAACAAGGTCTAATATTGGGGCAGGTATATCGATGATATACTGATTATCTGGCAGGGGACTGAAGAGGAGTTTGGGCGTTATATTTGACTGCTGAACAACATTAGTAAGAATATTAAACTTACCTTTAAGGTGGCCCGTACGAATGTTGAGTTTTCGGACGTGGTTTTCCAGGTGGATGCGACTGGCCACCTGGGTACTAACCTGTACCGAAAAGAAACCTCTGTGAATGCACTTCTACATGCAGGTTTGTCACACCCTGGCAATTTGATAAAGAGCATACCAGTGGGTCAGTTCCTGCGAGCCCGTAGGATCTGTTCGTCCGCCAAGTCTTTTGAGATGCAGTCTCAGGACCTCAGAAGAAGATTTGGAGAGAGAGGTTATGGCAATTGTTGCATCGAGACAGCTTATAAGAGAGCACGACTATCAAAGAGGCGATTTACTACATAAGAAACCAATCCGTCAAGATACGCAACAGATCATGGGATTTAATAACAAATGGAAGGAGGTAAATATAGCCCTGAATAAATATTGGAACATCTTGAAATCAGATCCTCAGTTGCAAGAAGTGATACCCCCACGTGCCTCAGCAACCTTCCGCAGGTCTAAGAATCTGCGTGACCAATTAGTCCGCAGTTATTATGCTCGCAAGGAAGGTTGTTTGGCAACAAGGGGCCACCGTGGGGGAGTAAAGAATGTGGGAAGTCCGTTGCCTGTGCCAACATGGACAGGGCTATTTCTATTTTGGGTGACCCTTCACTACGTGTTGAGACACAATTTTATTTAGAATTTACAAATGATCAGTGAGACCAATGGCTGTCTCTAGGTTGACACGTGTGATCATTTTCTAAATTAAAACATAACATTTATTATATTAAGTAGATACAAATCTTCACACTGAACTAACATTTAAAATTGTCAGCTCAGCCTGCTATCTGTGTGGTGATTTTTTGTTTTTAAATCATAGATGGTAATTATAGAGTCTTAGGATGCATGTGGAGGTGCTGCTAGCTGTCTAATTATTTTATGTATTTTGCTCTGCTTGGCTGCTTTATATTTAGCGGCCAACACAGATACTTGCTATTGCAACACGCCAGACCTGCAGGGTATAGCGAAGTGAGGTCACGGTTATGGGCAATCGAGGGTTGCTCACTGTATTGGAGAACCCTGGGCAGGCATGTGGCAGTGAAGGAGAGGTAGACACGGTTCCTCTGGGGCACACTCTGTATGTAGGGACCAGGCCTGATGGTGGATGAGGTGCCCTGGATGTTACGGGTATTTTGAGTGCCTGGGGCAAGGTCCCTTTAGGTTTGTGACGCCAGTGCCTGTGACGGTTACACACCGGTTTATAGTTGGAATAAGTGAGGTACACAGGTGGTATAGTGAACCAAACGTTGCTTTACTTAGAACAGTCCAACTTTATACATCAAGTACAGAAGGGGTTAATGCAGTCCTTTACAGTTCCAAGAGTACAGCAGGTTTATATCACAGCAGGTTGCAATCTTGCAAGATACGTGGAGGGTATATAATTAATGCTTGGCAGTGCTATGCTGCTCTATCCCCACAGCTATTCTAGCTGGCTGGATGCCTATTCGCTGGCTTAAATCCTTGGTCTGAATTCCTTCCTCCAGTATTAGCGCTTGCTTAAGGTTACAATACCTTTGCTTCCTAGCTGTCTCTCTGCTTCAGCTGACAGGTGACTGCAGGTTGCTCCCAGGAGGTGCTGTCCTACTACTGGGGTATCTCAACTGAGCTATCCTCAGGAGCTTCAGGCTGACGAGGTAACTCCTCTAGTCCCCTGGAATACACTAACTCTCCCCTGTCTGGGCCTTCCTATATATATCTAGGGCTCTCTAGCTCCCTCTAACGTCTGGGAGGCTAAACTACACCCTGACAGGCCTGACACCCAGTGAACACAGGGAAAATACACAAATGCAATAAAACACATTAACTTGTGTAGTGCCCACCTTTACTTAGTGGGACACTACACTATTACCAGCTCTGTTATTCCACAGTGCCGTGGTCCGTCGCAGTAGTTGGTGCGCTCTCGCTCCTATTTATTTATGACAGTAGCTAATGCACTATTTCTCCTCAATGTCCCCTATCTGACTGCTTCTCTATTTGCTCCTTGTCGCTTATACACTGCAGGCTAAAGCTGGGGGGCAGAGTGCTGTAAAGCATGTATTTTAGACAGCTTTAGCCTGCAGTGTATAAGCGACAAGGAGCAAATAGAGAAGCAGTCAGATAGGGGACATTGAGGAGAAATAGTGCATTAGCTACTGTCATAAATAAATAGGAGCGAGAGCGCACCAACTACTGCGACGGACCATGGCACTGTGGAATAACAGAGCTGGTAATAGCAAGTATCTGTGTTGGCCGCTAAATCTAAAGCAGCCAAGCAGAGCAAAATACATAAAATAATTAGACAGCTAGCAGCACCTCCACATGCATCCTAAGACGCTATAATTACCATCTATGATTTAAATACAAAAAATCACCACACAGATAGCAGGCTGAGCTGACAATTTTAAATGTTAGTTCAGTGTGAAGATTTTTATCTACTTAATATAATAAATGTTATGTTTTAATTTAGAAAATTATCACACGTGTCAACCTAGAGACAGCCATTGGTCTCACTGATCATTTGTAAATTCAAAACATGGACAGGGCAACTCACTTCCACAATGCGGCAGGGGACAAAGTGTTCAAGATTACACATACGATCACGTGTACGACCATACGGGTAATTTATTGGGCGAGTTGCCCTTGTGATCTTATTTATGTGGGATTAACGTCTCAACAGCTGAGAAGAAGGGTCAAGGAACATGTACTGTCTATTCAGGCAGCAAAAAATGAGAAGGACATTACACAACTTAAGACCTTGGCCAGACATTTTAAAGAGAAGTACGATTCAGATGGCATCCTACTTTGGATTAGGGGCATTGACCAAGTGCTTATTTCTGCAAGAGGAGGCGATTGGAAGAAAATATTAGCCCAAAAAGAAACAAAATTGATTTTTCTATTAAATACAGTTGCACCACTGGGTTTGAATGAGGGCAATAGTTTTGCCCTATTCATCTAGACGGTGGGGGGGGGGGGGAGATTTAAAATTATTTTTGACCTTTTTTGTTCCATTTTTCCCCTCCCTCTCCTCACAATAATATCTGTGATGGTGTATTCCTCAGTGCCCTCAGTTCAGTTCAGGTGGCTCTCGTCGGGTCATCAGTGCCCTGGGTCTGGGCCTGACACCCAGGACCGTTGTTTTTAACTGTTATTTTAAATGTCTTATTTGTATTTTAACAGGTCCTCGTATATAATTAGCGTAGGTGTCTTATCCTGCCTGATGCTAATAACATTTTATGTGTTTGAGAAATAGAGACGAGCTTTTGATGCTTGTTGCTGCTGATGCTTTATCTTTCATCTGAGAATGCATGAATCAGATCCACTGGGGAGGAGATAATAGCTACAAACCCCTTTAGGGATGGACGATAATTTATATATAGCGTATAAGATCATGTATATACTATGGTGTGCTGATGTCTGACTGCTTATCTATTTATATATTTGGCCATGTAAATCTTTACAGTCTATGTATGCACGTATTGTGTTGAGTTTTGGAGTACCGCACTCCAGTTTGGTTCACTGGTGCCTGCAAGGACTTATTCAGTCGCACTATAATAGTAAGAAGATTGCAGCACACAGTTTTTCTTGTTGCTATTAAGTTTTAATTTCACATTTTTTCATCACATAATTAGAGTTCCGGTGCAATATTCACAGCTATGAGCATAGAAGAAAACGACCAGACGTTTCGGCCTTTCACGGCCTTCCTCAGTGGTCTTATATAACTCATACAAATATACATTATCTTTATAGATTTAAGACCACTGAGGAAGGCCGTGAAAGGCCGAAACGTCTGGTCGTTTTCTTCTATGCTCATAGCTGTGAATATTGTACCGGAACTCTAATTATGTGATGAAAAACTGTGAAATTAAAACTTAATAGCAACAAGAAAAACTGTGTGCTGCAATCTTCCTACTATTATGTATGCACGTATATCGCACTTGCATCTACCAACTTGATGTTTGGTATTAATAATTCTTTATACTTTATATATTGGTTATTTATGCTTTATTTCACATCTCACTGCACGGAGCACTTTCACCCTTGCACTTTATCACTTTTGGTTGTGCACTTATTCTGTAAAGTAATATCAATGATTTTTTTGTAATGGTTTGCAAATTTTATAAACTTTGTTAAGCAACATCACGTTTTGGTCCCGATTATGGGCAGTGTCATGTATATAATCATATAGATATAATCATGTGTAATATGTTTATATGGGATTTAATATTTGATGGTGGATTGGATTTTATTTTTATTATTATTCATTCATTCATTTATTTTTATTTATTTATACAGGTGCTTTCAGATGTTATTATACAATATATGGATTGATGTATGGATTTATTTATTTATTGACATTGAATTGAATTGTATTAATTGTGGATCTTATTGTTATTATGTGAGTTTTGATACGCATTTGCACTTTATGGGGCTTAAATTAAATTAAGGTAGTTCGTCCCTCCTCCCCCACCCTTCGTCTTTGTAATTCCTCCCTCCTCCTCCTGCTATTGTAATTCTGAGGTGCCGAGTGGAGCTTTATAATTATAATTACCAACATGTCCCACTATTATAAAGCTGATCTGTGAGGGTCACTAATATCTGTTACGGTTCGGGATTGAATCCTAGTAGCCTTACTTGAGATGGCCGTTTGTTGTTATCATCCTGATGCCATTGGTTACTTTGGCCACCCAGTTCGGTATAGCATATGATAGTACGCATCCCGATCATGTGACGATAATGATCACATGAACATGTGCAGCTCACGCGAGAGGCCACTTCCTGGTTCCGGTGTGGGCGGATGTGACATCATAGGCGTCACTTCCTGGCTCCAGTATGGGCAGATGTGACGCCACCGGCGTATCGGCGTGGTACAGGGCGGTATGTGAGTGGTTGATTTTCCCAGCTGTAGGCCTATTTAAGAGTGTGGTTCAGGCAGGATAGACAAGCCCCCTGAAGAAGCCGAGCGAAACGCGCGTCGGGGTGCGCTCACCAGAGATCTAAGGTTTGTCCCCCATTACATCTTTAATTGGTGGCTACTTGCTTGTTGTTGGGATATGGGCTCCACATGGATTATTGCATGTGGGTGGCTCTGACATATCTATACTGACATCTTATATTATCCTTGATGATTGTCGCAACTCTTTGCAAGATATCACCTATATCATTATAAGACTTGCTCTCCATTGGCTTGTTGAGGAGATTTTTTATCTCCGTATGATTATTATTGCCAAGCCATTAGGAGGGGTGTCTTAAGGGGGTACATTTATCCTGTGTATCTTTGGTGTGCCGCTGATTCGCAGCGCTACTGCATTACTGCTATTTTATTATATTGATTATTACTTATTTTGTTGTCTATTATGATGTTATCTAATAAAAATGTATTATTATTGTATATGTGTGTCCTTGTTTGTTGGTAATACTGGTGTACAGTAGAACTGGCTTAGTTGCCCATAGCAACCAATCAGATTCCACTTTTCATTTTTGACAGCTCCTTTGGAAAATGAAATGTAGAATCGGATTGGTTGCTATGGGCAACTAAGCCAGTTCTACTCTACACCAGTTTGATAAATCTCCCCCTATATATGCCCTTTATCTGGTCGCTCTATGCTCGTGTCATATATCTTAGAATTAAAAGAGAACCTCCTGTCAAAAAAAAAGTCCATCGAGCATCTATATGTAAAGTAAAGATCTTGGAACTTGGATCACTACATGTAACACCTTCCAGGACATATTGTAATAGGCGTTTTATCTTCACTCCTTCAAGTTCTTTTTCCATTTTCCAGCAGTGTATTTCTCACACAGAACGGGGCACAACAGATGGAAATGTCACTGCTTTGATTAGGCCTAGTCAACAACTACCAGCAGACACATCCAGAGGATTGCATTGAGCGGCACATTTTGCAACAACTAGCAATTTTTGCAGCAATCACATACAGTTCATTGAATTCACACAGATGGGTTAAAAAGGAGAACTTAAAGGGGTTTCGCACTTCAGCAAATGGCATTTATTATATAGAGAAAGTTAATACACTCCACTTATTGATGTATTGTTATTACCGATATTGCTTTCTTTGCTGTCTGAATACATTTTTCTATCTCATTATACAAGGCTTGTTTCCATTGTTACGACCACCCTGCAATCCATCAGCATGGCTGTGCTTGTATATTATAGGAAAAAGCACCAGCCTATGTGCGCTCCCACGGTCCCGGCCACCAGAGAGGCCGACATTTTTTCCTACAGTATAGTGTGCAAGCACGACCACCACCACTGATGGATTGCAGGGAAAAATGAATCCAGCCAGCAAAGGGAGGCAATATGGACAATCACAATACATTAGTAAGTGCCTTGTATTAACTTTCTCTACATGATAAATGCTACTTGCTGAAGTGACACAACCCCTTGAAGTAGAATAAAGAGAACCTTACCTGACTCGTAAATAGAATCTGTGAAAGAAAAGCAAATGATTACAGAATATCAGTCCATATACCACACACTACTGTCCACACTGTAATTAATAACTACAGAGGGGAAATGCTAGAGAAATAGCATTCTTAGCTTATAATACTATTACTATACTATGATGTGCTATATATTACTGCTCTTTTTATCTGGTTTCCCTCTGCCCTATTTATCTGGCCACTATATGTTGTATGATATCGCTATATTTATTTTATGCACTTATATAGAGCTGACATATTCCGCAGCACTTTACAGACATTAGCATTGTCCCCAATGAGGCTCACAATCTAAGTTCCCTATCAGTATGTCTTTGGAGTGAGGGATGTAACCAGAGAACCCAGAGGAAATCACGCAAACACGGGGAGAACATACAAACTCCATGCAGATGTTGTCCTTGGTCAGATTTAAACCCAGGACCCAGGGCAACAACGCTAACCACTGAGCCACCATGCTGCCCATATATTTGATATTCATCTGGTCACTACATGTGATATTTATCCAATCGCTATATCTGCTCCTTATCTGGTCACTATATGCTTCATGTGTCATACATCTTATAATTAAAAAAGAGCCCCCTGATCAACTTCATGTTTAATCTCCCGTGTATTTTCATGATCAGTTCCCTATTCTACAATATATCATCTGATCTTAATACAAAAACATATTACTTACCCCACAAATTTTCTGAAAAGTAAACAAATTTTTTTTATTAGAATTTGTAACCATATCCTGCATACAAGTCTCCTACCTTGATGTAATACAATGTATTGTATATAGGGGGCAGGACTTCTGATATCTACATGTAATTCTTATATGTTCTCTAGGGTCTACAGTCGTGGCCAAAAGTTTTGAGAATTACATAAATATTGGAAATTGGAAAAGTTGTTGCTTAAGTTTTTATAATAGCAATTTGCATATACTCCAGAATGTTATGAAGAGTGATCAGATGAATTGCATAGTCCTTCTTTGCCATGAAAATTAACTTAATCCCAAAAAAAACTTTCCACTGCATTTCATTGCTGTCATTAAAGGACCTGCTGAGATCATTTCAGTAATCGTCTTGTTAACTCAGGTGAGACTGTTGACGCGCACAAGGCTGGAGATCATTATGTCAGGCTGATTGGGTTAAAATGGCAGACTTGACCTGTTAAAAGGAGGGCGATGCTTGAAATCATTGTTCTTCCATTGTTAACCATCGTGACCTGCAAAGAAACGCGTGCAGCCATCAATGCGATGCATAAAAATGGCTTCACAGGCAAGGATATTGTGGCTACTAAGATTGCGCCTCAATCAACAATTTATAGGATCATCAAGAAAAGAGGTTCAATTCTTGTTAAGAAGGCTTCAGGGCGTCCAAGAAAGTCCAGCAAGCGCCAGGATCGTCTCCTAAAGAGGATTCAGCTGTGGGATCGGAGTGCCACCAGTGCAGAGCATGCTCAGGAATGGCAGCAGGCAGGTGTGAGCGCATCTGCACGCACAGTGAGGCGAAGACTTTTGGAAGATGGCCTGGTGTCAAGAAGGGCAGCAAAGAAGCCACGTCTCTCCAAAAAAAACATCAGGGACAGATTGATCTTCTGCAGAAAATATGGTGAATGGACTGCTGAGGACTGGGGTAAAGTCATATTCCCCGATGAAGCCTCTTTCCGATTGTTTGGGGCATCAGGAAATAGGCTTGTCCGGAGAAGAAAAGGTGTGCGCTACCATCAGTCCTGTGTCATGCAAACAGTAAAGCATCCTGAGACCATTCATGTGTGGGGTTGCTTCTCATCCAAGGGAGTGGGCTCACTCACAATTTTGCCCCAAAACACAGCCATGAATAAAGAATGGTACCAAAACACCCTCCAACAGCAACTTCTTCCAACAATCCAACAACAGTTTAGTGAAGAACAATGCATTGTCCAGCACGATGGAGCACCGTGCCATAAGGCAAAAGTGATAACTAAGTGGCTCGGGGACCAAAACGTTGACATTTTGGGTCCATGGCCTGGAAACTCCCCAGATCTTAATCCCATTGAGAACTTGTGGTCAATCCTCAAGAGGCGGGTGGACAAACAAAAATCCACAAATTCTGACAAACTCCAAGAAGTGATTATGAAAGAATGGGTTGCTATCAGTCAGGAATTGGCCCAGAAGTTGATTGAGAGCATGCCCAGTTGAATTGCAGAGGTCCTGAAAAAGAAGGGCCAACACTGCAAATACTGACTCTTTGCATAAATGTCATGTAAATGTCTTCAAAAGCCTTTGAAACGTATGAAGTGCGTGTAATTATATTTCACTACATCACAGAAACAACTGAAACAAAGATCTAAAAGCAGTTTAGCAGCAAACTTTGTGAAAACTAATATTTGTGTCATTCTCAAAACTTTTGCCCACGACTGTAGACTTCAGGTTCTCAACCTGTATTGACCATAGTACATGGTGTGATATTTATCTGGCCACTATATGTGATATTTATCCGGTCACTACATGTGATATTTATCCGGTCACTATATTGTCTGAATACATTTTTCTATCTCATTATACACGGCTTGTTTCCATTGTTACGACCACCCTGCAATCCATCAGCATGGCTGTGCTTGCATATTATAGGAAAAAGCACCAGCCTATGTGCGCTCCCACGGTCCCGGTCACCAGAGAGGCCGACATTTTTTCCTACAGTATAGTGTGCAAGCACGACCACCACCACTGATGGATTGCAGGAAAAAATGAATCCAGCCAGCAAAGGGAGGCAATATAGACAATCACAATACATTAGTAAGTGCCTTGTATTAACTTTCTCTACATGATAAATGCTACTTGTTGAAGTGACACAACCCCTTGAAGTAGAATAAAGAGAACCTTACCTGACTCGTAAATAGAATCTGTAAAAGAAAAGCAAATGAATACAGAATATTAGTCCATATACCACACACTACTGTCCACACTGATTAATCACTATAGAGGGGAAATGCTAGAGAAATAGCATTCTTAGCTTATAATACTATTACTATACTAGGATGTGCTATATATTACTGCTCTTTTTATCTGGTTGCCCTCTGCCCTATTTATCTGGCCACTATATGTTGTATGATATCACTATATTTATTTTATGCACTTATATAGCGCTGACATATTCCGCAGCACTTTGCAGACATTAGCATTGTCCCCAATGAGGCTCACAATCTAAGTTCCCTATCAGTATGTCTTTGGAGTGAGGGATGTAACCAGAGATCTCAGCGGAAACCCACACAAACACGGGGAGAACATACAAACTCCATGCAGATGTTGTCCTTGGTCAGATTTGAACCCAGGGCAACAACGCTAACCACTGAGCCACCATGCTGCCCATATATTTGATATTTATCTGGTCACTACATGTGATATTTATCCAGTCGCTATATGCGCTCCTTATCTGGTCACTATATGCTTCATGTGTCATACATCTTATAATTAAAAAAGAGCCCCCTGATCAACTTCATGTTTAATCTCCCGTGCATTTTCATGATCAGTCAAAAGTGCCCTATTCTACAATATATCATCTGATCTTAATACAAAAACATTACTTACCATTAAATTGTTCTGAAAAGTAAACAAAAAAATGTAATTAGAATTTGTAACCATATCCTGCATACAAGTCTCCAACCTTGATGTAATACAATGTATTGTATATAGGGGGCAGGACTTCTGATATCTACATGTAATTCTTATATGTTCTCTATGGTCTACAGTCGTGGCCAAAAGTTTTGTGAATTACATAAATATTGGAAATTGGAAAAGTTGCTGCTTAAGTTTTTATAATAGCAATTTGCATATACTCCAGAATGTTATGAAGAGTGATCAGATGAATTACATAGTCCTTCTTTGCCATGAAAATTAACTTAATCCCCCCAAAAAACTTTCCACTGCATTTCATTGCTGTCATTAAAGGACCTGCTGAGATCATTTCAGTAATCGTCTTGTTAACTCAGGTGAGAATGTTGACGAGCACAAGGCTGGAGATCAGTATGTCAGGCTGATTGGGTTAAAATGGCAGACTTGACCTGTTAAAAGGAGGGTGATGCTTGAAATCATTGTTCCCTTACGTCCTACCAGCAGCACAGATGGGGTTAACTGCCCCCCGTGGACTGGTAGGACCGGCGGAATTTTTAATGAGCCCAAAGACCTAAACCAATAAAAGAACTCCAGCTCCCTTAAAGGGAGGGGTTCATCCCCCAGCCCACCGTGTTTTTTTCTGTCCTTTGGACAGGTGGACTGGCGAGTCTTCTCCCTGGTTTATTTATTTTAGACAGGGGGTTTTGGGACGTTAGCGTGTGACCTGAAAGGTCTCCTTTAGTCCCTTATGGAGATGCGCTTATTTTTTGCGCCCCATTGCAGTGTGGTTTCACATGCTCACATGTCGTACCTCCGTCTTCTCCCCTGCGATAGCCGGCAGCGCTCCGCTGAGAAAGTTTGCCTGGGCGCCGCCATAACCGGAAGTGACGCGGCCCTAGCCGCGACGTCACTTCCGGTTTCCCCGGCGTCTGCCGAATGGGTTTTTCGGCCGTTGTTTTTCTTGCGCAGGGGGGAATAGGTGATGTGGGGGACACTCTCACTTAGGCTTAGGCCTTCTTTCCCCTTTTTTAACAAGGGAAGGCTGTGTTCGTATGGCTGTTTTCAGGGGGAGGTTTAGCCCTGAGCTTCACCACTCCCCTGGGCGGAGCTATCCTATTTAAGCTCCCTGATTCCCTCAGTCGGTCTCTGGTTGCGCTGCTTTAACAAGCTAGCTCCAGAGTCTCCTGTCATTTGTGATACATTGCCTTCAGACCGGTCTTTTTTGCTTTAACAGCTATCTTTGTTCTCTCCTCTGGTTCGTGCTAAAATCTGGAGGGTTTTTTCTAAATTCCTCTCCTTTTGTTTCCTTGTAGCTATGGCCTCTCCTGCAGAGCCCGATCAGCCACGGAAATCAGCCACCAAGAGGAGACACCTGGCTTGCTATGATTGCAATACGCCTCTTGAGGACAGCTGCCCATTTTCCAGATGTAACAGCTGTCGTTCCGCCACTGCTACAGAGCCTTCAATGCAGGATATGTACCAGTGGGCTAAGACTTATGTCGACGACTCCATCAAGGGGGTCGTAAGTCTCCTTAACGAGAGACTACCCGTTCCCTCCCAGATACCTATGGAGGTGCCCGCCCCCACCGATAGGCCTATGCCCCTTTCTGTGGGGTCATCTTCCTCAGATGAGGAAGAAGCAACTTCTGGCTTCTTTCCACCGGAAAAGACCCAGAAGCTTCTAAGGTCCATCAGGTCGGGGGACCATGATGTTGACATAGGGGAGTCTTCCGATCCCGCCTGCCGGACCCAGCGGGTCTTTAGGGCAGATGAGACCCTTCTCTCTGTGATGCGCACGGAGTGGAAAAAGCCAGAAAAAGGCCCAGTCCTTACCAGGAAGTTCAAACTAATGTTTCCTATGGCTATACCCTTAGTGGAATCATGGGGTTCCATTCCTAAGGTGGACATGGCGATTGCCAAGTTGTCCAGGCGCACTCTGGTCCCTGCAGATGATGGGTCTAGCCTGCAGGACCCCCTAGATAGGAGGGCAGAGTGCACCCTCAGAAGAGGTTACTCGGCGGCCGCAGCCTCGGCCTCGACTTCTATTGCTGCCACAGAGGTCTCCTCCTTCCTCAGAACCAAGCTGAACCAGATCCAGACGGATGTTGACCAGAGTGTCTCTCGGGACGATATCCTCGCTGCCTTTAAGTCCGTCAACCTAGCCATGGATTTTCTCTGTGACACAGCCCAACTCCAATTAAAGTTGGCGGCCAAGACTATGGCTTTAGTGTCTGCCGCCAGGAGACCTCTGTGGCTCAAACCTTGGAACGCGGATAACGCGTCCAAATACAACCTCTGTGGGCTCCCCTTTGAACCGAACCGTCTGTTCGGATCTGAGCTAGACACCATTATGGAGGGTCTATCAGACAAAAAGGGGAAGAGCCTTCCCCAACAGCCCTTTCGAGGCAGGGGAAGACAAGCCCGCGGAGGCCGACCAGGACAGCAGGGACGTAAGGATTGGGGGGGGGGGCCGCCTAGAAAGTTTTCTAGGCGTTCCCGCAAACCCACCAGGGAGGCAAAGCCCTCCTGACTATGGGCCTCTCAGAGGCTCTTGGATAAACCCTGCTATCCCTGCCATTACGCCTCTGGATTTCCCCGTACCCCTCCCCCACCTCTCTGTGGGGGGGGGCGTCTTCTCCACTTCAGCCACGTATGGGCCCAGGAAATCCGGGACCCTTGGGTCCAAAATATAGTAGCCGTCGGCTATCTAATAGACCTTATTTCTCCCCCCCCAGGAAGATTCATTGCCACATGCAGTTTTTTGCCAACCAGGCAAAGGGTCTTGGAAGCCTATATCCAAGACTACCTTTCCAAGGGAGCCCTGGAGGTGGTACCGGCAGGGGAGAAGGGTCTAGGGATTTATTCTCAAGTTTTCCTGGTACCCAAAAAGACAGGAGATCTTCGGATGATTATAGATTTGAGATTTCTCAATCGTTTCATAAGGAGGACCAGGTTCCGCATGGAAACCATAAGGTCAGTCAGCCACCTCCTCAACCCTGGGGATGTGATGGCTACTCTGGACCTCAAAGATGCTTACCTCCACATCCTGATCCATCCTTCCTCCCGGAAGTTTCTCAGGATCGCGGTCCAGATATCAGGAGTGTGCAAACATTTCCAGTTTGCCGCCCTTCCCTTCGGAATCTCGTCTGCCCCCCTGATCTTCACCAAGGTGGTAGTATCGGTTGTGGCAGCATTGAGACTCCAAGGTCTGACCATTGTCCCTTACCTGGACGACTGGCTTCTTCTAGCCCCTTCTGTCCCTCTACTTTCCCACCATCTTCATGTCGCAATTTCTTTTCTGCTCCGCCTAGGCTGGATGGTCAACTGGTCGAAGTCGAACGTGAGCCCTTCGACTTCTATCCATTATCTGGGATTCATAATCGACTCTCTGCAGATGTCCCTCCAGTTGACACCGGAAAGAAGAATGCGGATTCAGGACCTAGCAAGGTTCCTTTACGTACCACGACGAGTCTCCATACGGACCCTCATGAAGATGGTGGGGCTCATGTCAGCGGCTGCGGATGCAGTCCCTTGGGCTTTATGGCACCTCCGACCTCTTCAATCGGAGGTCTTAAGCAAATGGAACGGCAGCCCCAAGGGGCTAGATTCCCTGTGCTCCCTATCCAACCAATCCCGGAATTCCCTCAGATGGTGGTTCCATCTACCAGAAGGGAAGTCTATGACCCAACCAGCTTGGCTCATATTGACCACGGACGCGTCCCTTGTAGGCTGGGGCGCTCATCTAGACGGGTCCCCAGTTCGGGGATCCTGGTCTCCTCAGGAGCGGCATCTTTCTTCAAACCTCTGCGAGATGCGTGCTATCCGGCTAGCCCTCCTTCACTTCGCCCCTCGGATTCGGGGCAAAGCAGTGAAAGTCCAGTCAGACAATATGACTGCCGTGCTTTATATAAACAAGCAGGGAGGCACAAGATCCGTACCCCTTCTTTTAGAGATTGGGGTAATTCTTCGGTGGGCAGAGCTGAACCTATCCCATCTATCCGCCACTCACATCAGAGGCTCCCTCAATGTCATCGCGGACCGCCTAAGTCGCGGCCTACCGACCATGGAATGGTCATTACATCCGGAGATCTTCAAACAATTAGTCCTCAGGTGGGGGATGCCAGAGGTGGATCTCATGGCAACCAAGTTCAACGCCAAGGTACAGAGGTTCTGTTCCCTTTACAGGGAGGACAACCCCCTGGCGATAGATGCTCTGACAATACCGTGGAGGTTCAGGCTGGCGTACATCTTCCCTCCCTTTTCCATGATCCCGAGGGTATTGATGAAAATCCGTCAGGATCAGGCCTCGGTAATAGCCATCATACCGTTTTGGCCCAGGAGATCCTGGTTTACCCAGCTCATTCAGATGAGTCGGGGACAATATTGGAGACTCCCCCCGGAGCAGACCCTGGTGTCGTGGGACACTCATCTCTGCCCAGATCTGCACAGATTCAACCTGACAGCCTGGAGGTTGACCAGTCCCTTCCCAGAGTAGAAGGGCTCTCTGAGTCGGTCCTGAGAACATTATCGCATTCCAGAGCAGAGTCTACCAAAAAGGCCTACTCCCGGATTATGAGGATCTTCACCTCTTGGTGTAGCTCCAATCAGGTGGCGTCTGCAGATCCGCCTCTCGCAGCGATCCTACAGTTCCTTCAGGATGGGATAGACAGAGGTCTCTCCCCTTCTACCCTGAAGGTCCAAGTGTTTGCCATCTCGGCCTGTCTTAACAGACCATATTCTCGGGACCCGCTCATCAAGCGCTTCCTTAAAGGGGTTGTCCAGGTTCAGAGCTGAACCTGGACAGCCCTCCATTTTCACCCAGGCAGCCCCCCTGACATGAGCATCGGAGCAGTTCATGCTCCGATGCTCTCCTTTGCCCTGCGCTAAATCGCGCAGGGCAAAGGCATTTTTCTGAGTTCCGGTGACGTACCGGGCTCTCTATGGGGCTGACAGGAACCCCGGTGACGTCACCAGCACTGATGGGCGGGATTTGGCTCTGCCCTAGCCAGTAAAACGGCTAGGGCAGAGCTAAAGCCCGCCCCTCAGAGCCGGTGACGTCACCGAACACACTGCTGGGCGGAAGTTACCGCCCGGCAGTGTGTTATTGAAAACACAAGAGCCCGTGCCCTGCGCGATCTAGCGCAGGGCACTGGAGCGCATCGGAGCATGAGATGCTCCGATGCTAGGCTCAGGGGGGCTGCCGGGGTGAAAATAAGGGTATGTCCGGGTTCAGCTCTGAACCTGGACAACCCCTTTAAAGGAGCGGAAAGATTGAAGCCTACAATACTGAGACCCGTTCCTCAATGGGATTTGTCAGTTGTTCTTAGGGGGCTAGCATCTCCCCCCTTTGAACCCTTGGAGGAGGCAAGTTTTAAACTCTTAACACTTAAGATGGTTTTTCTTCTGGCCATAACTTCGGCCAAAAGAGTTTCGGAGCTTCAAGCTTTCTCCGCGTTATACCCTTATACCATGTTTTTACAAGATAGGGTCCTTTTGAAATTTCTACCTTACTTTAGACCTAAGGTTTCTACCTTTCAAAATATTAATCAGGTAGTCTCTCTTCCTGTATTACTCTCTGCCTCCTCCCCAGATGCTCCAGTCCGACATCCACTGGACATAGCTAGATGCCTTCAGATCTATGTGGATAGATCCAAAGAGTTCAGGATGGATGAAAATCTCTTTATCCTGTTTGCCGGTAAGTCAAAAGGCCGTAAAGCGTCTAAGACGACCATTAGTCGCTGGGTTAAGGAAGCCATTAGGGAAGCCTTCATTTCCCAAGCCTTAGATCCTCCGGAGTTTGTGAGGGCCCATTCTACAAGGGCCGTAGCTACCTCTGTGGCGGAGAGAAATCTTCTTCCCCTAGAGTTGATCTGCAAGGCAGCTTCCTGGAGCTCGGAGTCTACCTTCATCTCCCATTATAGGATCGATGCTAGGATATCTGAGTTCTCGGCCTTTGGGCAGACAGTCCTTACTTCTGCCGAGCATGAGGACCCTCCCTAGGGGATTCTTCTTGCTATCTCCCCATCTGTGCTGCTGGTAGGACGTAAGGGAATCGTTAATTTCTAACGATAATTTGTTTTCCCTTAGTCCTAACAGCAGCACACAAATTTCCCGCCCTAAAGTACTTTTTTTCTTGTGACATACACGGTGGGCTGGGGGATGAACCCCTCCCTTTAAGGGAGCTGGAGTTCTTTTATTGGTTTAGGTCTTTGGGCTCATTAAAAATTCCGCCGGTCCTACCAGTCCACGGGGGGCAGTTAACCCCATCTGTGCTGCTGTTAGGACTAAGGGAAAACAAATTATCGTTAGAAATTAACGATTCTTCCATTGTTAACCATCGTGACCTGCAAAGAAACGCGTGCAGCCATCAATGCGATGCATAAAAATGGCTTCACAGGCAAGGATATTGTGGCTACTAAGATTGCACCTCAATCAACAATTTATAGGATCATCAAGAACTTCAAGGAAAGAGGTTCAATTCTTGTTAAGAAGGCTTCAGGGCGTCCAAGAAAGTCCAGCAAGCACCAGGATCGTCTCCTAAAGAGGATTCAGCTGGGGGGTCGGAGTGCCACCAGTGCAGAGCTTGCTCAGGAATGGCAGCAGGCAGGTGTAAGCGCATCTGCACGCACAGTGAGGCAAAGACTTTTGAAAGATGGCCTGGTGTCAAGAAGGGCAGCAAAGAAGCCACTTCTCTCCAAAAAAAAACATCAGGGACAGATTTATCTTCTGCACAAAATATGGTGAATGGACTGCCGAGGACTGGGGCAAAGTCATATTCCCCGATGAAGCCTCTTTCCGATTGTTTGGGGCATCAGGAAAAAGGCTTGTCCGGAGAAAAAAAGAGGTGTGCACTACCATAAGTCCTGTGTCATGCCAACAGTAAAGCATCCTGAGACCATTCATGTGTGGGGTTGCTTCTCATCCAAGGGAGTGGGCTCACTCACAATTTTGCCCCAAAACACAGCCATGAATAAAAAATGGTACCAAAACACCCTCCAACAGCAACTTCTTCCAACAATCCAACAACAGTTTAGTGAAGAACAATGCATTGTCCAGCACGATGGAGCACCGTGCCATAAGGCAAAAGTGATAACTAAGTGGCTCGGGGACCAAAACTTTGACATTTTGGGTCCATGGCCTGGAAACTCCCCAGATCTTAATCCTATTGAGAACTTGTGGTCAATCCTCAAGAGGCGGGTGGACAAACAAAAATCCACAAATTCTGACAAACTCCAAGAAGTGATTATGAAAGAATGGGTTGCTATCAGTCAGGAATTGGCCCAGAAGTTGATTTAGAGCATGCCCAGTTGAATTGCAGAGGTCCTGAAAAAGAAGGGCCAACACTGCAAATACTGACTCTTTGCATAAATGTCATGTAAATGTCTTCAAAAGCCTTTGAAACGTATGAAGTGCGTGTAATTATATTTCACTACATCACAGAAACAACTGAAACAAAGATCTAAAAGCAGTTTAGCAGCAAACTTTGGGAAAACTAATATTTGTGTCATTCTCAAAACTTTTGCCCACGACTGTAGACTTCAGGTTCTCAACCTGTATTGACCATAGTACATGGTGTGATATTTATCTGGCCACTATATGTGATATTTATCCGGTCACTACACGTGATATTTATCTAGACACTATGGTGGTAATTTATCATGCTGAATTCTGCCTAAATTACGGGTATTTCAGGCGCAGATTGCAGCGCAGAGGTTAGTTGTTGCTGCAACTTGCGACTTCTCCCCGCTCACGCCAGGTCTAAAAAAGTAGGCGCGCTGTGGGCGGGGAAGGGGATGGGCCAGTAGGCCCGTCTCATTTACCATTTTCTACACTTGTTTCAGGCGTAGAAAAAAGGTCTAAATGTAAGACAAATAGGAACCTGTCTTACATTTAGAACTGGCGGAGGATCCGCGGAAGTTATTTAGAGGGCTGCGCCTCTTAACTGTGGCAGATCCATCGCTAGCTATAGGGCTTTATTAACACCAGCGTCTAAAACGCCTGTCTTAATAACGGACCCCTATATATGATATTTATCTGTCACTGCATGTGATATTTATATAGACACTATGGGGGAGATTTATCAAACTGGTGTAGAGTAGAACTGGCTTAGTTGCCCATAGCAACCAATCAGATTCCACCTTTCATTTTTGACAGCTCCTTTGGAAAATGAAATGTAGAATCGGATTGGTTGCTATGGGCAACTAAGCCAGTTCTACTCTACACCAGTTTGATAAATCTCCCCCTATATATGCCCTTTATCTGGTCGCTCTATGCTCGTGTCATATATCTTAGAATTAAAAGAGAACCTCCTGTCAAAAAAAAAGTCCATCGAGCATCTATATGTAAGGTAAAGATCTTGGAACTTGGATCACTACATGTAACACCTTCCAGGACATATTGTAATAGGCGTTTTATCTTCACTCCTTCAAGTTTTTTTTTCCATTTTCCAGCAGTGTATTTCTCACACAGAACGGGGCACAACAGATGGAAATGTCACTGCTTTGATTAGGCCTAGTCAACAACTACCAGCAGACACATCCAGAGGATTGCATTGAGCGGCACATTTTGCAACAACTAGCAATTTTTGCAGCAATCACATACAGTTCATTGAATTCACACAGATGGGTTAAAAAGGAGAACTTAAAGGGGTTTTGTCACTTCAGCAAATGGCATTTATTATATAGAGAAAGTTAATACACTCCACTTATTGATGTATTGTTATTACCGATATTGCTTTCTTTGCTGTCTGAATACATTTTTTTATCTCATTATACACGGCTTGTTTCCATTGTTACGGCCACCCTGCAATCCATCAGCATGGCTGTGCTTGTATATTATAGGAAAAAGCACCAGCCTATGTGCGCTCCCACGGTCCCGGTCACCAGAGAGGCCGACATTTTTTCCTACAGTATAGTGTGCAAGCACGACCACCACCACTGATGGATTGCAGGGAAAAATGAATCCAGCCTGCAAAGGGAGGCAATATGGACAATCACAATACATTAGTAAGTGCCTTGTATTAACTTTTTCTACATGATAAATGCTACTTGTTGAAGTGACACAACCCCTTGAAGTAGAATAAAGAGGACCTTACCCAAAACGGGACCAGAATCTGTGAAAGAAAAGCAAATGATTACAGAATATTAGTCCATATACCACACACTACTGTCCACACTGTGATTAATAACTACAGAGGGGAAATGCTAGAGAAATAAAATTCTTAGCTTATAATACTATTACTACACTAGGATGTGCTATATACAGTCCTGATAAAACGTTTAAGACCACTTGAAAAATTGAAAAAAATCATATTTTACATTGTTGGATCTAAACAAGGTTCCAAGTAGAGCTTCAACATGCAGCAAGAAGAAATGGGAGTGAGACAAAAATAATTTTGAGCATTCAATTAATTGAAAATAACGATTAAACTGAAAGTTTAGGACCACATGCCTTTAAAAGGTCAAATCTGTGCAAAGATGTGGATTATTGTCATTTTCTGTCAGGTAGTCACACGTTGTGATGGCAAAGGCAAAAAAACTCTCCCTTTTTGAACGTGATCGGGTTGATGAACTGCATAAGCAGGGTCTCTCACAGCGCGCCATCGCTGCTGAGGTGGGACGCAGTAAGACAGTCATTTGGAATTTCTTAAATGATCCTGAGGGTTATGGAACAAAAAAGTCAAGTGGAAGACTCAAAAAATGTCATCAGCACTGAGCCAGAGGATCCAATTGGCTGTCCGTCAAGACACTGGACGATCCTCGATCCAAATTAAGGCCCTTACTGGTGCTGACTGCAGCCCCAACCATCAGACGGCATCTGAGACTGAAGGGCTTCAAAAACAAAAAACGTCTTCAAAGACCTCGTCTCCTTGAACGCCACAGAACTGCTCGTTTGGACTTTGCAAGAGAGCATCAAACATGGGACATTCAAAGGTGGAAGAAAGTTTTATTCTCTGATGAGAAAAAAAATGTAACCTTGATGGTTTCCAACATCACTGGCATGACAAGCAGATCCCACCTGAGATGTTTTCTACGCGCCACAGTTGAGGGGGCGACATAATGCTTTTTCCTTCAGTGGAACAATGGAGCTTCAGGAAGTGCAGGGGCGTCAAACGGCCGCTGGCTATGTCCAGATGTTGCAGAGAGCATTCCTCATGACTGAGGGCCCTCGTCTGTGTGGTAACGACTGGGTTTTTCAACAGGACAACGCTACAGTACACAATGCCCGCAGGACAAGGAACTTCTTCCAGGAGAATAACATCACTCTTTTGGCCCATCCTGCGTGTTCCCCTGATCTAAATCCAATTGAGAACCTTTGGGGGTGGGTGGCAAGGGAAGTTTACAAAAATGGACAACAGTTCCAGACAGTAGATGGCCTTCGTGCGGCCGTCTTCACCACTTGGAGAAATGTTCCCACTCACCTCATGGAAATGCTTGCATCAAGCATGCCGAAACGAATTTTTGAAGTGATAAACAATAACGGCGGAGCTACTCATTACTGAGTTCATGTTTGGAAGTTGGATTTCTGTTTTAGGGGGATTTATTAATTTTTTTGGAGGTGTGGTCCTAAACTTTTGATCAGATGAAAAACAGCCTGTTTCAGTTTATTCATTGTTTTCATTAAATTGAATGCTCAAAAAATGTTTTGTCTCACTCCCATTTCTTCTTGTTGCATGTTGAAGCTCTACTTGGAACCTTGCTAAGATCCAGCCGTGCTAAATATGATTTTTTGCCATTTTTCAAGTGGTCTTAAACTTTTGATCAGGACTGTGTTACTGCTCTTTTTATCTGGTTGCCCTCTGCCCTATTTATCTGGCCACTATATGTTGTATGATATTGCTATATTTATTTTATGCACTTATATAGCGCACTTAGCACTTATATAGCGCTGACATATTCCGCAGCACTTTACAGGCATTAGCATTGTCCCCAATGAGGCTCACAATCTAAGTTCCCTATCAGTATGTCTTTGGAATGTGGGAGGAAGCCAGAGAACCCAGAGGAAACCCACGCAAACACGGGGAGAACATTCAAACTCCATGCAGATGTTGTTATTCTTGGTCAGATTTAAACCCAGGACCCAGGGCTGCAAGGCAACAACGCTAACCACTGAGCCACCAGTGCTAACCACTGAGCCATCATGTTGCCCATATATTTGATATTCATCTGGTCACTACATGTGATATTTATCCAGTCGCTATATGCGCTCCTTATCTGGTCACTATATGCTTCATGTGTCATACATCTTATAATTAAAAAAGAGCCCCCGATAAACTTCATGCTTAAAGGGGTTATCCCATCATAATGATCACTGTTAAATCTGTTAATGATTTGACAGTGATCATTTTTGTAAATATACTTTATTAACAAATCCCCACCGATTAGGATAAAATTCATCCCCACTTATCTGATTGTTGTGACTCGGTCTCCCCTGGTTACGACCTCCGCTCTTCTCCAAAAGCCGGAAGGTCGCGCTTGCCCAGAAGACTCCTTTTCTCCCGGCCGGTCCGCTCGCTGTTCTGAACGCGCACGCTGCCGCGCATGCGCGACGATGAATTCTTTCCGGCCAGAATAGTACAGAGCTGCGAACGCGCACGTCGGCTCTGTAGGAATAAGTCACCATTGCGCATGCGCGGCGGCGTGCGCATTCAGTCCAGCGCGCGGCACGGCCGGGAGAAGACTTCAATCAAGATGAAGCCCGCCCCCAGCCAGAATCCAGGAAGTGAACGCGCGGTGGCAGCAGGTAAGTATAAAAACGCTAAGTGGGATAACCCCTTTAATCTCCCGTGTATGTTCATGTTCTTATATGTTCTCTAGGGTCCAGACTTCAGGTTCTCAACCTGTATTGACCATAATACATCCTCCACTGATGAAGAAAATGGAGGTCCCATGTTCCCTGTTACTACTCTAAACCAGGGCCAAATAAATGGAAAAGAAGACTGATTCTTCTGCAATTTGAAGTCTATCCTTCTCTTACAGATGTTTATCTTGTCCTGTCCTTTTTGCGCTAGGTTTACAGTATTGAAGCACTTGTAGTACGAGGATACTGTTGGACAAGCAAAATGTTCTATGACGATAATGTAAGATGAAGATTCTGTTGACTCATGATGTGTTGGATAAGGATAGTAGCGGGTGATGTTCTGTACATTATGATGTTCTGCAGCATCTGATGTTTGCAGTATGATGTTCTGCAGGAGCATCTGAGGTGTGTATTATAACATTCTGCAGCATCTGAGGTGTGTATTTCTAGGGTCTGCAGCATCTGGGGTGTGCATATAATTTTTGAGCATAAGCTATTGTTAAAGGGGTATTCCGGTTACGTAAAGTTATTCTCTATCCTGTATTTATTAGTAGTAACAAGGCATGATGGATACATGTTCTCATTCTGTTTAAGCCAAATTCGGACTCTACCATTTGAATGTCTCAACAGAAATTGAGACTCATCAGACCAGGCAACATTTTTCCAGTCTTCAACAGTCCAATTTTGGTGAGCTCGTGCAAATTGTAGCCTCTTTTTCCTATTTGTAGTGGAGATGAGTGGTACCCGGTGGGGTCTTCTGCTGTTGTAGCCCATCCGCCTCAAGGTTGTGCGTGTTGTGGCTTCACAAATGCTTTGCTGAATACCTCGGTTGTAACGAGTGGTTATTTCAGTCAACGTTGCTCTTCTATCAGCTTGAATCAGTCGGCCCATTCTCCTCTGACCTCTAGCATCAACAAGGCATTTTCGCCCACAGGACTGCCGCATACTGGATGTTTTTCCCTTTTCACACCATTCTTTGTAAACCCTAGAAATGGTTGTGCGTGAAAATCCCAGTAACTGAGCAGATTGTGAAATACTCAGACCAGCCCGTCTGGCACCAACAACCATGCCACGCTCAAAATTGCTTAAATCACCTTTCTTTCCCATTCTGACATTCAGTTTGGAGTTCAGGAGATTGTCTTGACCAGGACCACAACCCTACATGCATTGAAGCAACTGCCATGTGATTGGTTGACTAGATAATCGCATTAATGAGAAATAGAACAGGTGTTCCTAATAATTCTTTAGGTGAGTGTATATATATTCAAATCAACCCAATTTCTCCAAAATGAAAATAATTAAGCTATTAAAAAAATAAACATCATAGGCATCGCACACACGAAAAACACCCATACTATAAAAATATAGGAATATTTATCCCAATTACACAGATTACCTGTATATTAGAAAATTACCACTATATTCTAATATTGCTCACATAAAATTACTACCAAAAATAGGCAAAGACCCAACAATTCCTGGACCATACAGACTGATTTCTCTAATAGACCAAGATAAAATAATATCCCAAAAAATTGCAGATAGGCTAGCCTCTCTGATGCCAAAACTCTTAGGCCCCTTTCACACGGGCGAGTTTTCCGCGCGGGTGCGATGCGTGCGGTGAATGCATTGCACCCGCACTGAATCCTGACCCATTTATTTCTATGGGGCTGTGCACACGAGCGGTGATTTTCACGCATCACTTGTGCGTTGAGTGAAAATCGCAGCATGCTCTATATTGTGCAATTTTCACGCGACGCAGGCCCCATAGAAGTGAATGGGGTGCGTGAAAATCGCATAGCATCCGCAAGCAAGTGCGGATGCGGTGCGATTTTCACGCATGGTTGCTAGGTGACAGTCTATTCACTGTATTATTTTCCCTTATATCATGGTTATAAGGGAAAATAATAGCATTCTGAATACAGAATGCATAGTACAATAGGGCTGGAGGGGTTAAAAAAAAATTAAAAAAAATTAACTCACCTTCTCCTCTTGATCGCGTAGTTCCCGGTCTCTTTACTTCTTGAATGAACTGTGGGCTAAAGGACCTGTGGTGACGTCAGATCACATGCTCCATCACCATGGTGATGGACCATGTGATTGGAGCATGTGATCTGACATCACCACAGGTCATTTAGCCCACAGTTCATTCAAGAAGTAAAGAGACCGGGAACTACGCGATCAAGAGGAGAAGGTGAGTTAATTTTTTTAACCCCTCCAGCGCTATTATACTATGCATTTTGTATTCAGAATGCTATTATTTTCCCTTATAACCATGTTATAAGAGAAAATAATATAATCTTCAGAACATCAATCCCAAGCCCGAACTTCTGTGAAGAAGTTCGGGTCTGGGTACCAAACATGCGCGATTTTTCTCACGCGAGTGCAAAACGCATTACAATGTTTTGCACTCATGCGGAAAAATCGTGCATTTTCCCGCAACGCACCCGCCTCTTATCCGGGCAAAAAAACTGACGCCCGTGTGAAAGGGACCTTAAAACCTGCACAAGTTGGATTCATCAAAGGACGAGCAGCAGTCACCAACATTAGAAAGGTTTTAACTATTATAGACAGAACAAAGCACTGTCCCAAATCAGATGAACATCCAACATTAATAACCTTCGATGCTGAAAAAGCATTTGACAGTATAAGGTGGTCCTGGTTGGGGGCAGTGCTCGACAAAATGAACTTACAGAACAACTTTAGAAAATTTCTCAACGGCCTTTATTTAAAACCCATGGCCAGAATACATACACCAGGGTTCTTATCTCCCACATTTCAATTATATAAAGGAATTAGGCCTCATGCACACGACAGTTTTTTTTCACGGTCCGCAAAAACGGGGTCCGTAGGTCCGTGATCCGTGACCGTTTTTTCGTCCGTGGGTCTTCCTTGATTTTTGGAGGACCCACGGACATGAAAAAAAAGTCGTTTTGGTGTCCGCCTGGCCGTGCGGAGCCAAACGGATCCGTCCTGAATTACAATGCAAGTCAATGGGGACGGATCCGTTTGACGTTGACACAATATGGTGCTATTGCAAACGGATCCGTCCCCATTGACTTTCAATGTAAAGTCAGGAGTCCCTTTACTTTCACACTTGCGTTCATATAATGCAGATGGTAGCTCCGTTCAGAACGGATCCGTCTGCATTATATTGTTAAAACATTTCTAAGTGTGAAAGTAGCCTCAGACGGATACATTGTAAGTCTGGACGGATCCGCTTGCCTCCGCACGGCCAGGCGGACACCCGAACATTTTAACTTGAAGCGTCCCCATCACCATGGGAACGCCTCTATGTTAGAATATACTGTCGTATATGAGCTACATCGTGAAACTCAGATCCGACAGTATATTCTAACACAGAGGCGTTCCCATGGTGATGGGGACGCTTCAGGTTAGAATATACTGAAAAACTGTGTACATGACTGCCCCCTGCTGCCTGGCAGGTGCTGCCAGGCAGCAGGGGGGCCGCCCCCCTCCCTCCCCTGTAGTTAACTCATTGGTGGCCAGTGCAGCTGCCCCCCCCTGCCTCCCCTGTAGTTAACTCATTGGTGTCCAGTGGGCCCCCCTCCCTCCCCTGTAGTTAACTCATTGGTGTCCAGTGGGCCCCCCCCTCCCTCCCCTGTAGTTAACTCATTGGTGTCCAGTGGGCCCCCCTCCCTCCCCTGTAGTTAACTCATTGGTGTCCAGTGGCCCCCCTCCCTCCCCTGTAGTTAACTCATTGGTGTCCAGTGGGCCCCCCCTCCCTCCCCTGTAGTTAACTCATTGGTGTCCAGTGGGCCCCCCTCCCTCCCCTGTAGATAACTCATTGGTGTCCAGTGGGCCCCCCTCCCTCCACTGTAGATAACTCATTGGTGTCCAGTGGGCCCCCCTCCCTCCCCTGTAGATAACTCATTGGTGTCCAGTGGCCCCCCCTCCCTCCGCTGTAGATAACTTGTTGGTGGCCAGTGGGCCCTCTACCCTCCCTCCCCCTTCTAATTAAAATCGCCCCCCCTTTCATTGGTGGCAGTGGAGAGTACCGATCGGAGTCCCAGTGTAATCGCTGGGGCTCCGATCGGTAACCATGGCAACCGGGACGCTACTGCAGTCCGGGTTGCCATGGTTGCTTAGCAATTTGTAGAAGCTTCATACTTACCAGCGAGCTGCGATGTCTGTGACCGGCCGGGAGCTCCTCCTACTGGTAAGTGAAAGGTCTGTGCGGCGCATTGCCTATAGCACAGACCTGTCACTTACCAGTAGGAGGAGCTCCCGGCCGGTCACAGACATCGCAGCTCGCAGGTAAGTATGAAGCTTCTACAAATTGCTAAGTAACCATGGCAACCGGGACTGCAGTAGCGTCCCAGTTGCCATGGTTACCGATCGGAGCCCCAGCGATTACACTGGGACTCCGATCGGTACTCTCCACTGCCACCAATGAAAGGGGGGGCGATTTTAATTAGGAGGGGGAGGGAGGGGAGAGGGCCCACTGGCCACCAATGAGTTATCTACAGCGGAGGGAGGGGGGGCCCACTGGACACCAATGAGTTATCTACAGCGGAGGGAGGGGGGCCCACTGGACACCAATGAGTTATCTACAGCGGAGGGAGGGGGGCCCACTGGACACCAATGAGTTAACTACAGGGGAGGGAGGGGGGCCCACTGGACACCAATGAGTTAACTACAGGGGAGGGAGGGGGGGGGGGGGCGGCCGCACTGGCCACCAATGAGTTAAAAACAGGGGGGGGGTCTGCCCCCTGCTGCCTGGCAGCACCTGCCAGGCAGCAGGGGGCAGTCTTGTACACAGTTTTTCAGTATATTCTAACCTGAAGCGTCCCCATCACCATGGGAACGCCTCTGTGTTAGAATATACTGTCGGATCTGAGTTTTCACGAAGTGAAAACTCGCCTCTAAAAAGATTTTATGCAGACGGATCTTCGGATCCGTCTGTATGAAAGTAACCTACGGCCACGGATCACGGACACGGATGCCAATCTTGTGTGCATTCGTGTTCTTTCACGGACCCATTGACTTGAATGGGTCCGTGAACCGTTGTCCGTCAAAAAAATAGGACAGGTCATATTTTTTTGACGGACAGGAAACACGGATCACGGTCTCGGCTGCAAAACGGTGCATTTTCCGATTTTTCAACGGACCCTTTGGAAGTCAATGGGTCCGCGAAAAAAAAAGGAAAACGGCACAACGGCCACGGATGCACACAACGGTCGTGTGCATGAGGCCTAAGACAGGGATGTCCCGATGTCCCCTATCCCCACTTCTATGTGATTTGGCCAGAGAACCATTAGCAAGATCATTAGAAGAATCAGAACTATACAAGGGATCAATATTGACAAAAAAAGAAGTAAAATTAGCTATGTTTGCAGAAGACAATATTTATGTCTCAACCACAAAAACAATTTAAAAAAAAGTACTGGCACATATTCAAGACTTCGGTATAATAGCAGGATTATATATTAACATATCTAAAAGTGAATTATCAGCACTAAAAAATCCCAAATCTGAACAGTTCTGGTGTCAGAAAGGCATAAATCTAAAACCAGTATCCACACACATGATTTACGGATAAAAATTGGACATACCCCTGACACAATATATGTTAAACTGCCCCCCTTTATTAAAAAAACCCAATAAGAATTACAAAAATGGGAACATTTATCACTATCAATGGGACGATGTCAAATATAAAAAATTATAACTTTTCCAAAATTATATATTATATATCCACTTCAAACCATCACTATATTATTAAAACATACAGATATAACAAACAAACTGTTCAAAATTTCTATGGCAAAGCAAAATAAAAAAAAATGGCACTAAAAAACTAATGTTACTAAAAGAGGAAGGAGAAATAATCCTACTGAATATTTAAAACTACAATATTTTGCCTGTTTGAGTCTCAGCATTACTCCAACACTCCTTTAGAAAATGCATTAATAGCTCCAGAAAAATCTTAAAAAAGTCTCTTACACACAAAATACACCTAATGGCCGACCACAGCAAAGAGATCAATAGTCCTAAGAGACACATTGGTAACATGTAAAGAGATCCGAAAAATAGACAAACTACCGTATCTATTATGTAAACACATGCCGCTATGGAACCACATAGAATTTACTCCTGGAAAAGACAGGCCTTTATTTAAAGAATGAAAAGAAAAGGGAACCCACACAGCGGGTCAAACTAATGCATGAATCTGATAAAGGATGGCTTACAGAAAAAGAAATAATAATGAAATATAACCCAAAAAATATCCAGTTCCTCACCTACACAGAAATATCCCCTTTTATCCAATCTAGATTAATCTAGGTAAAGAAGCTGCAGAAACAACATTTGATCTTTTATTGAAAACACCTCAAAATAATCCAGCCATTTCACATACACATATCCAAAAACTTTTTAAGACATGGACCCTTCTTCAAAATAAGACATAAAGCATATCTAGGATTTAACATCCCAAAAAATGATAAAAATCCAAAAAAGAATAACAAACTGTCCTAAATGTAAAGCATCAATCACAGACCTATGGCATGGATTATGGACTTGTAACAACATTTAAAACTTCTGGCATAACATCCAACAATATATAGAAGCACACTGGAAAATAACTCTACCACTAGTAACAGTTTATAAGGCCGAAAAAAGACATTTGTCCATCAAGTTCAGCCTGTTATCCTGCAAGTTGATCCAGAGGAAGGCAAAAAGAAAAAAACCCTGTGAGGTAGAAGCCAATTTTTCCCACTTAAGGAGAAAAAAAATTCCTTCCCGACTCCAATCAGACAATCAGAATAACTCCCTGGATCAACGACCCCTCTCTAGAAGCTATATCCTGTAATATTATTACACTCCAGAAATACATCCAGGCCCCTCTTGAACTCTTTTAGTGAACTCACCATCACCACCTCCTCAGGCAGAGAGTTCCATAGTCTCACTGCTCTTACCGTAAAGAATCCTCTTCTATGTTTGTGTACAAACCTTCTTTCATCTAGACGCAGAGGATGTCCCCTTGTCACAGTCACAGTCCTGGGCATAAATAGATAATGGGAGAGATCTCTGTACTGACCCCTGATATATTTATAAAGGTGAAACTCGAAAAATTTGAATATCGTGCAAAAGTTCATTTATTTCAGTAATGCAACTTAAAATTTGAATATTGTGAAAAGGTTCCATATTCTAGGTTGAAAGTGTCACACTCTAGTCAGCTAATTAATCCATACCCCTTGAGCAAAGGGGACCTGAGATTGTGACTTTGGGGTTCCATAAGCTGTAAGCCATAATCATCCAAATTATAACAAATAAAGGCTTGAAATATCTCGCTTTTCATGTGTAAGGGATTAGGTAGCGGGGCTGTCGTCTCCTGGGTAGACAGGCACAGTTTAGCAGGCACACCGAAGGAGTTGCAGTCCACACAGCAGGAACTTTGTCTAACTGAGGCTACTTTCACACTTGCGGAGACGGATCCGCTCATATAATGCAGACGGTGGCTCCGTTCAGTACGGATCCGTCTGAATTATATTGTTAAAAAATTTCTAAGTGTGAAAGTAGCCTCAGACGGATCCGTCCAGACTTTCAATGTAAAGTCATTGGGGGACGGATCCGTTTGAAGATTGAGCCATAGTGTGTCATCTTCAAACGGATCCGTCCCCATTGACTTACATTGTAAGTCTGGACGGATCCGCACGCCTCCGCACGGCCAGGCGGACACCCGAACGCTGCAAGCAGCGTTCAGGTGTCCGTCTGCTGAGCGGAGCGGAGGCTGAACGCTGCCAGACTGATGCATTCTGAGCGGATCCGCATCCACTCAGAATGCATTAGGGCAGTACGGATGCGTTCGGGGCCGCTTGTGAGGCCCTTCAAACGGAGCTCACAAGCGGACACCCGAACGCTAGTGTGAAAGTAGCCTGACCTCAGCCAGTTTTATTGTCAGGTTGAGGTACAGAACATAAAACATAACAAACAAAAATCCTAAGCCTGTCCGGCTCTAACTATACAGCATGAACCCTCCCTGACCAAGTGCCAGCCTAATACCAAGCACCTAAACAAAATAGCAAAGTCCATACCTCTTGAAGTGCTCTCACAGGCTCCATGCAGGTAACCTGTTCCCAGGCTGAGAGAGCTGTGTCTGCATTCTCAGCCTTATATCAGGCTAGCACACCTGAGGAGTAATTACCTGACAGTCCAAAACCCGGACTGTCCGGATGGAGTGGGGCCCACCCTTCTCTCCCCACTCCAGCAACACAGGCCCTAAGAACAGGTTTTATGCAAACCCGAGTTGCAGAGACCTCTCCTGAACATTTCCCTGGTTGCTTTTAAATGACAAAAGTGAGAAATCTTGGGCACACATAGACCCCGTCCACTACTTCTCCAGACACTCTGTCACATATCACCCCCCCCTGTTTCAGACTCATGGTCATTAAGTTTTCTGCTCAGATACAGTACAGGGTGTTCCTCTCCATCCCTTACCTGTGACAGTACTGCCCCCAGTCCCACCTCAGACGCATCAGTCTGTAGGACAAACCCTTTCTTAAAATCTGGGGTTATCAGCACCGGCTGAGCGCACAGGAGGGTTTTTAAAGTCTAAAATTATTTTTCAGCCTCTTGTGACCACTTGACCATGACAGGGTCTTTTCCTTTTGTCAGGTCCGTTAATGGGGCTGCAAGGGAAGCAAAATTAGGTATAAATCGCCGGTAATAGCCTGTAATCCCCAAGAAGGCACGGACTTGCTTCTTGTTTACCGGTTGAGGCCACCTTTGTATGGCTTCCATTTTGTTTAACTGGGGCTTTACTAGGCCTCGGCCTATGATGTAACCTAGATACTTAGCATCTTCAAGACCAATGGCACATTTTTTGGGATTGGCTGTGAAGCCTGCCTCACACAGGGAATTGATAACTGCCTGCCCCCTAGATAGATGGGATTCCCAGTCTGGACTTTGGATGATGATGTCATCCAGATATGCGGCTGCGTACCGTCTGTGGGGTCTTAAAATCTTATCCATCGTCCTCTGGAAGGTTGCAGACCAAATGGCAAGACCACATAATAAAACAACCCATCAGGAGTGGCAAAGGCAGTTTTCTCTTTGGCCTCATTTGTCAGGGGAATTTGCCAGTATCCCTTGGTTAGGTCTAGCGTGGTTATATACAGTGAGATGCGAAAGTTTGGGCAACCTTGTTAATCGTCATGATTTTCCTGTATAAATCGTTGGTTGTTACGATAAAAAATGTCAGTTAAATATATCATATAGGAGACACACAGTGATATTTGAGAAGTTATATGAAGTTTATTGGATTTACAGAAAGTGTGCTATAATTGTTTAAACAAAATTAGGCAAGTGCATAAATTTGGGCACCACAAAAGAGAAATTAAATCAATATTTAGTAGATCCTCCTTTTGCAGAAATTACAGCCTCTAAATGCTTCCTGTAGGTTCCAATGAGAGTCTGGATTCTGGTTGAAGGTATTTTGGACCATTCCTCTTTACTAAACATCTTTAGTTCATTCAGGTTTGATGGCTTCCGAGCATGGATAGCTCTCTAAGTCACACCACAGATTTTCAATTATATTCAGGTCTGGGGACTGAGATGGCCATTCCAGAACGTTGTACTTGTTCCTCTGCATAAATGCCTTAGTGGATTTTGAGCAGTGTTTAGGGTCGTTGTCTTGTTGAAAGATCCAGCCCCGGCGCAGCTTCAGCTTTGTCACTGATTCCTGGACATTGGTCTCCAGAATCTGATGATACTGAGTGGAATCCATGCGTCCCTTAACTTTGACAAGATTCCCAGTCCCTGTACTGGCCTTACAGCCCCACAGCATGATGGAACCACCACCATATTTTACTGTAGGTAGCAGGTGTTTTTCTTGGAATGCTGTGTTCTTTTTCCTCCATGCATAACGCCCCTTGTTATGGCCAAATAACTCAATTTTAGTTTCATCAGTCCACAGCACCTTATTCCAAAATGAAGCTGGCTTGTCCAAATGTGCTTTAGCCCACCTCAAGCGGCACTTTTTGTGCTGTGGGCGGAGAAAAGGCTTCCTCTGCATCACTCTCGCATACAGCATCTCCTTGTGTAAAGTGCGCCGAATGGTTGAACCATGCACAGTGACTCCATCTGCAGCAAGATGATGTTGTAGGTCTTTGGTACTGGTCTGTGAGTTGACTCTGACTGTTCTTACCATTCCTCGCTTCTGTCTATGGGTTGACTCTGACTGTTCTCACCATTCCTCGCTTCTGTCTATGGGTTGACTCTGACTGTTCTCACCATTCGTCGCTTCTGTCTAGCCAAGATTTTTCTTGGTCTGTTACTTCGAGACTTAACTTGAACTAAGCCTGTGGTCTTCCATTTCCTTAATATGTTCCTAACTGTAGAAACAGACAGCTTTCTGTATCCTTCTCCTAAACCATGATGGTGAACAATCTTTGTCTTCAGGTAATTTGAGAGTTGTTTTGAGACCCCCATGTTGCTACTCTTCAGAGAAAATTAAAAGAGGAGGATTGACCCCCTTAAATACTCGTTTTCTCATAATTGGATTCACCTGTGTATGTAGGTCAGGGGTCACTGCGCTTACAAAGCCAATTTGAGTTCCAATAATTAGTTCTAAAGGTTTTGGCATCAATAAAATGACAACAGTGCCCAAATTTATGCACCTGCCTAATTTTGTTCAAACAATTTTAGCACAATTTCTGTAAATCCAATAAACTTCTTTTCACTTCTCAGATATCACTGTGTGTGTCTACTATATAATATATTTAACTGAAATTTTTTATCGTAACAACCAACTATTTATATAGGAAAATCATGACAATTATCAAGGTTGTCCAAACTTTCGCATCCCACTGTACCTGGCATTTCCGAGCCTGTCAATGAGCTCATCAACACGGGGCATTGGGTAAGCATCAAACTTAGGTATGGTGTTCAACTTTCGGAAGTCATTGCAAAACCTCCAGCTGCCATCTGGTTTGGGGATCAGAACTATAGGACTGGACCACTGGCTATGGTACTCTTCAATTACCCCAAGTTCCAACATTTTCCTCACCTCTTCAGAGATAAGCCCTCTCCTGGCCTCTAGTATTCTGTAGGGCCGCAGCCTAACCCTTTTCCATGGTTCTGTAATGATGTCATGTTTTATGACAGAGGTGCGACCTGGGATCTCCGAGAAAAAATCCCTATTCTTAAAGCGGAATCCCTGCACTTCTACCTTTTGTGTCTTGGCCAGGGAGTTGGGTACTGTTACCTCTGGCAACAGGGGCTTCCCAGAGCACCGCTGCTCTGGTGGGAAGGAGGTGTCAGCTGCAAGTGATAGTCGATCTTTCCACGGTTTTATAAGATTGACGTGGTATATTTGCTCAGGCTTCCTCTTACCTGGTTGACGGATTTTATAGTTTACCTCATTTACTTTCTCTATCACCTCAAAGGGGCCTTGCTACTTAGCCAGGAACTTACTCTTTACTGTAGGGATCAGTACCATAACCCGGTCACCTGGCGCAAAGGTACGTACTCTGGCACTGCAGTTATACACCCTTTGTTATGCCCTCTGAGCCTGGGCCATATGTTCTCGTACAATAGGCATCACCGTAGATATACGATCTTGCATTTGTGCCACATGTTCTAGGACACTTCTATAGGGGGTAGCTTCTTCTTCCCAAGTTTCTTTTGCTATATCTAGCAGACCCCTAGGGTGGCGATCATATAGCAATTCAAATGGGGAGTAGCCTGTAGAGGACTGAGGCACCTCACGGATGGCAAACATGAGATAAGGGAGAAGGAAATCCCAGTTTTTCCCATCTTTGTCTACCACTTTTTTAAGCATGGCTTTTAGAGTTTTATTAAATCTCTCTACCAGTTCATCAGTCTGTAGATGGTAAACAGAGGTACGCAGCTGTTTAACTTTGAACAGTTTACATAACTCCTTCATGATGCGTGACATAAAGGGGGTACCCTGATCTGTTAGGATCTCTTTTGGTAGTCCCACGCGCCTGAACACTTGCACCAACGCTTTAGCTATGGCCTTCGATGACGTATTACGTAAGGGTATAGCTTCCGGGTAACGAGTAGCGTAGTCCATGATTACGAGAATATGTTGGTGGCCTCAAGCAGATCTTACAAGGGGCCCCACCAGATCCATGGCTATTCTCTCAAATGGTATCTCAATTATTGGTAGAGGTACCAGGGGACTACGATAGTGTGGCCTAGGAGCCAAAATTTAGTCTTTAACATCTTTATGGACCACAGGCCAAAAGAACCTTTGAAGGACTTTGTCTGTAGTCTTTTCAGCTCTCAAATGCCCCCCCCCCCCCCATAAGGTGACCATGAGCAATATCTAGTACCGTTCATCGGTACACTTTAGGAACCACCAGTTGTTCCACCTGATCCTCTCCCCTTTTTACCACCTGGTACAACAAGTCATGTTTCACAGCCATATGCGGGAAACAAAGTCTGCCGTCCGGTTCCACCAGTTCACCATCAATAGACTTCACATTTTCCCTGGCTCTAGTAAGGGTGGGATCTTTTAATTGCTCAGCACCAAACTGCTCTTTCCGTACTGCCAGGTCTGGCAAATTGTCATTAAAGGAGTGTTCCCTCTCTGGACTGCTCTAACCCATCACTTAGGTCAGAGACCTCAGGCTCCCCTACCATGACAGACAAGGGAAACGATTCACCATCAACAGAAGTCTCTCTTAAATACCCACACCTTTCGGTACCCGGTGGAAGGTCATCTCCTTCCTGACAGGCATTTGAAAGTTTATGTTCCCATAGCTGCCAGAAATGTGGAAAATCCAGCCCCATGATGACATCATGCATTAACCTAGGCACTAAACCAACCATACAGTTTTCTGCCCCGAATCGGGTATTTACATCTACCACAGCAGTGTAATAATTACGGGTGTCTCCATGTATGCAGGTTAACGCCATGGTTTTCGTTTGCCATTTCCTGGGGTTTACCAAATCCGTTTTTACTAGGGTGACCAGACTGCCTGAGTCCAACAAGGCACTCACATCTTTACCTTCCACCGTAATAACACACATTTGTTTCTCCCCCCCAGTATTTAGTAATGCTACGCACGCAGGCTGGGCATGCAGTGATAAATGGCGGTTTCTATATGAGGCATCAGATTGCATTGGTTCAACATACATTGGGCAATTGGCAACAACATGACCTGGCATTTGACATCTGAAACATTTTAAGTCCCTATTAAGTCTCTTATAGGCCACAGACCTCCCTGGCACGGCTTGCCAGCTTCTAGAGCCTGGGCCTCCAGTCTCTCCACTTGCACCCACAGATACATCGCTTCTGCCAGCCCCCTTTTCCCTTAGAACAGTCTTACCAGGTAGTCCCGGAGATCTCCGCTGCGGGGCTGGGGGGCGCTGCGGCAGACTCAGTAGCTCCTCTGCGGATGTGTACCTCTCCACCATCTGGTCAGCATTCTTGGGGTCACCATGGCTCACCCACTTGCGCAAGGTAACGGGGAAGGCCCTTAAGTACCGGTCCATCACAACATGTTCCACCATCTGAGGGCCTGTCAGGAACTCCGGCTGCAACCACTTCTTGGTCAGGTGTATGAGGTCGTGCATTTAGGAACCTGGAGGTTTATCCATACTGTAGTCCGAGTTGTGCACACACTGTGCACGGACCGAAAGAGTAACCCCAAGGCGTGTAAGGATCTCCTTTTTTAGCATAACATAGTCCATAGCATCCTGATTCTCCAGGTCAAAATATGCCTTTTGGGGTTCTCCTGAAAGGAAGGGGGCCAAGAGTCCGGCCCACTGTGCCTTTGGCCAACCCTCTCGCTCGGCAGTCCTTTCGAAGGTGGTCAGGTAGGCCTCCACGTCATCTGCAGTTGTCATCTTTTGCAGAAAGTGACTAGCCCTTATGGCGGCATGAGGGGCCTCTGCCATACCTGGGACCCGTCCAGCGATACTGGTCTCCCTGTCTTTTCTTTGCGCCTCTTGTGCAGCCTCCAGTTGGGCCGTCAGCCTGCGGCTGGTTTCCTCAAGCGCCTTTTGCTGTACTTGGGTAGCCTCCTGTTGAGATGCAACAGCTTGCAACATAGCTTTAACCACATCCTCCATTTTCCAAGAGGCAGAAAACAGTCTTTGGACTCTGTACCTTTAAATGTTCAGCTTTTTTTTTTTTTTTCTTATGCCAGAATTTGGAGTGCCCGCATCCTCCACCACATGTAAGGGATTAGGTAGCAGGGCTGTCGTCTCCTGGGTAGACAGGCACAGTTTAGCAGGCACACCGAAGAAGTTGCAGTCCACACAGCAGGAACTTTGTCTAACTGACCTCAGCCAGTTATATTGTCAGGTTGAGGTACAGAACATAAAACATAACAAACAAAAATCCTAAGCCTGTCCGGCTCTAACTATACAGCATGAACCCTCCCTGACCAAGTGCCAGCCTAATACCAAGCACCTAAACAAAATAGCAAAGTCCATACCTCTTGAAGTGCTCTCACAGGCTCCATGCAGGTAACCTGTTCCCAGGCTGAGAGAGCTGTGTCTGCATTCTCAGCCTTATATCAGGCTAGCACACCTGAGGAGTAATTACCTGACAGTCCAAAACCCGGACTGTCCGGATGGAGTGGGGCCCACCCTTCTCTCCCCACTCCAGCAACACAGGCCCTAAGAACAGGTTTTATGCAAACCCGAGTTGCAGAGACCTCTCCTGAACATTTCCCTGGTTGCTTTTAAATGACAAAAGTGAGAAATCTTGGGCACACATAGACCCCGTCCACTACTTCTCCAGACACTCTGTCACACATGTAATGAGTCTATCTCATATATTAGTTTCACCTTTTAAGTTGCATTACTGAAATAAATGAACTTTGCATGACATTCAAATTTTTTTTGTTTTACCTGTACATAACTATTAGGTCTCCCCTCAGTTGTCTTTTTTCTAAAGTGAATAACCCTAATTTTGATAATCTTCCAGGGTACTGGAGTCTAACCATTCCAGTTATTACTTTAGTTGCCCTCCTCTGAACCCTCTGCAGCTCTGCTATGTCTGCCATGTTCACAGGAGCCCAGAACTGTACACAGTACTCCATGTGTGGTCTGACCAGTGATTTTTAAAGTGGCAGGACTATATTCTCATCACAGGCATCTATGCCCCTTTTGATGTAACCCATTATCCTATTGGCCTTGGCAGCAGCTGCCTGACACTGGTTTCCACAGCTTAGTTTGCTGTTCACTAAAATTCCTAGGTCCTTTTCCATGTCAGTGTTACCCAGTATTTTACCATTTGGTATGTACGGGTGACTTGCATTATTCCTTCCCATGTGCAAAACCTTACATTTGTCAGTGTTAAACCTCATCTGCCACATATCTGCCAAAGCCTTCAATCTATCTAGATCCATCTGTTAGCAGTATACTGTCCTCTTCCGTGTTAATTACTTTACACAGTTTAGTGCAACATTTTTTATTTTACTGTGCAAGCCTTCTGCAAGATCGTTAATAATTATATTGAAGAGAATAGGGCCCTATACTGACACCTGGGGTACGCCACTAGTGACAGTGACCCAATCTGAGTGTGTACCATAAATAACCACCCTCTGTTTTCTATCACTGAGCCATATACTTACCCACATACAGACATTTTCTCCTAGTCCGAGCATTCTCATTTTATATACTAACCTTTCTTGCGGTACAGTGTCAAATGCCTTGGAGAAATCCAGATATACGACATTCATTGATTCGCTGCTGTCAAGTCTAGAACTTACCTCCTCATAGAAACTTATTAAATTAGTTTGACATGACCGATCCCTCATGAAGCCATGCTGATATGGGATTATTTGCTTATTTTCATTGAGGTACTCCAAGATAGCATCTCTTAGAAAACCTTCAAACAGTTTACCCACGGCAGATGTTAAACTTACCGGCCTATAGTTTCTGGGCTGTGTTTTTGGACCCTTTTTGAATATTAGCACAACATTTGCTATGCGCCAATCCGGCGGAACACTCCCTGTCAGTATAGAGTCCTTAAAAATCTGAAATAAGGGTCTGGCTATGACATTACTTAAATCTCTTAGGATATAGGGGTGTATGCCATCTGGTCCTGGCGATTTGTCTATTTTAATCTTTTTAAGAAGCCACTGTACTTCTTCCTGGGTCAGACAAGGCACTTTTAATAGGGAATTTACTTTTACATTCTGCATTTCATCAAGTTTATTATCCTCAGTGAATACAGTGGAGAAAAAATATATTTTATAGCTTTGCTTTCTCCTCATCGCTCTCTGCAACTCCCCCCTCATTACTTTGTAGAGGGCCGACACCTTCAGATTTATACTTTTTACCATTTAATTAATTGAAGTACATTTTAGGGTTAGTTTTGCTTTAGTTTGGCTGCTTTTATTTGCTTTTTACATATTCTATTTTTTTTCCTTATAGTTTTTTAGTGCTTCCTCGCAAGCCTCCTGTTTTACTGATTTAAATGCTTTCTTTTTGTCATCTATTGCTTTCTTTGCAATTCTATTTATCCACATTGTTTTTTTCTTGTTCCTTAACCTTTTATTCCCATAAAGGTATGTACCTCTCAATTAGATTTTAGGATGCTTTTAAAAATATCCAATTTTGTGGCTGTATTTTTATTTTTGAGGACATTGTCCCAGTTAGTTAGGCCTATGGCCTCTCTTAGTTTGCTAAATTTAGCTTTTTTGAAGTTTGGTATTTTTGTTCCTCCCTGAGGAAACCCTCTTTTGAATAACAATTGGAATGTTATTACTTTATGGTCACTATTTCCCAGGTGTCCCCCAACCTGCACATCTGTTGCTCTGTCAGGTCTATTTGTTAATACTAAGTCCAGTATGGCTGTCCCTCTAGGTCGGGTCCTGAACCAGTTGGGAAAGGTAATTTTCTTTGATTATTGCCAAGAACCTCTTTTCTTTATGAGATATAGACTGGGAAACTGAAACCTGTATATCTGGGTAGTTGAAGTCCCCCATAATAACCACCTCATTATGATCTAACCTCATCTATCTCGTTTAGTAGCAGATTTTCTGTGGACTCTGGTATATTGGGTGGTTTATAATAAACTCCTATTAGTATTTCATTATTGTTTTTGCCTCCATGTATTTCTACCCACAGTGACTCCACATGTTCATGTCCCTCACTTATATCTTCTCGGACTGTGGGCTTTAGACAGGACTTTACATAAAGGCAGACCCCTCCCCCTTTCCGGTTTTGGCGATCCTTTCTAAACAGACTGTAACCCTGTACATTAACTGCCCAGTCATAGCTATCATCGCACCATGTCTCAGTTATTCCTACTATGTCATAGTCCTCACACACCACTAATTCCAGTTCACCAGTTTTATAAGTAAGGCTTCTGGTATTAGTATACATACAATTAAGAGGTTTATGTATATTTTTTACCCTACTCCTTTCCTTCTGAACTGTTCTAGTCCCTCCTTCCATTCCTCCCACAGTCCCATTACCTTGCCCCTGGTCTCTATCTGCACTATCTTCCCATCATATAATGTAATTACCATGCCCCCTAGTCCCTAGTTTAAACACTCCTCCAGCCTTCTAGCCATCTTCTCCCCCAACACAGCTGCCCCTTCCCAATTGAGGTGCAGCCCATCCCTATGATAGAGTCTGTAGCCGACAGAGAAGTCGGCCCAGTTCTCCAGGAACCCAAACCCCTCCTTCCTACACCAGTTCTTGTGCCACTTGTTAACCTGCCTAATCTCCCACTGACTTGCTTGTGTGGCTCGTGGTACAGGTAATATTTTGGAAAACACTACCTTTGAGGTCATTGCCCTAAGCTTGTGACCTAAATCTTTTAAATCATTTTTAAGGACACTCCACCTACCTCTAACTGTCATTTGTTCAGATATGGACCATGACTGCTGGATCTTCTCCAGCCCCTCCCAGTAATCTGTCAACCCGATCCGCGATGTGTCAACTTGAGCGCCAGGAAGCCAACACATCGTTTGACGATCCCGGTCTTTGTGACAGATCACCCTATCTGTACCCCTAATAATTGAGTCTCCCACTACCAGCATCTATCTGGCCTGCCCTGCTCTTCTGCTTATTGGAGCTGACATTCCCCTGACTGGCAGAGGAAGGGTCCGGCTGCAGCAGTGCTCTCCCTGAACTGACATCCCCCTCATCTGCCAACCTTGCAAACTTGTTGGAGTGTGTCAGATCAGGGCTAGCCTCCCTCTTCCCTGCTTTCTGTTATCCAGCTAGCTACCTCACTTTCCTGAGCCTCCTCGCTACCACCCTCCCCCACATCTACCCCATAGAGTGCTTGCTCAGTGAGCAGCAAACTCTTTTACAAATTGTCAATGCTTCTCAGTGTTGAAACTCGCCTGTTAGGTACACGATGTGCGATTCCAAACAGGCAATTTGCTCACATTTTGAACAAAGGTATGCACCCTCAAAAGGCTGTTCCAGAACTGCATACATTAGACAAGATGTGCACAATAATGGAACACATACTAAATGGGGATTACGCAAGAAAAGAGAAAAAATACAATATAGTGCAGTGATAAGACTCTAACTTACTGTAGTCCCCTCCTAAAGTCCCTGAAGTCACGTAATCTAAAGTCACACACTTAATACAAACACACACTTGAACTCAAACACGCGAACGCTCACAAACTTTCGTTGCTTGTCTGCTTGTGTAAGTGCAGCTCTCAAACCAGACTGATTTTTTTCCTCTGGATTCAAAGGACTGAGCTGCCCTCTAGACTAGCTATTTAACTTCTCCTAATTAGATAGCAACACCCTAATTACTCACCTGTGTAAATACCTGGAGAAGGAAGAGAAAAAAATAAAAATACGAAAATGTAATCACAGTATACTCTCAGCTGCTACTGAAATAAACCTGGCAGCAAAAGCAAGTCGCAGTGTACAAACTAGACTACACTGCTCTGACTTGGTGTAGAGTACAATAAAGTTATACCTTTTATTTATATATACTGTAATTGAAAATTACAATAAAAAAATATAATATATATACAAATGTGGTATTACCATAATCGCACTGACCCAAAATTACGGTAACAGGTTAGTTTTACCACATAGGGATCGTTGTAAAAACAAAACCCAATAAAAGAAAAAATTTCTCAGGTAACACATTTGCCCCATTGTGTTGGCGTCACTTGTCACCAATGTGGATATGACTAATGGTTTTCCTGACTTCACCTACTTACGTTGGCCAGGCCTTCTGCCTGTTTGGACCTTTCTGCAATATGAGGACACTTTTACATTGTTCCAGGGTCACTTTAGGTTCCCATTTCACCTGGGCATATTGCTGGGATATACCATCAACTGGGGAGAATGCAAGAGTTCTGAAGAGGTGATGGTGTTGGATGAAGGTAGTAATGGTCATAATAGCGCTGGTTGTGCTTTATGTTTGGCAGTGATTGCATTAGGAAGATGTTAGATATGGATAATAGTGGGTAGAGATGGGATACGATGGAGCTGCATGAGGTTGTCTGGAGATCAGTGTGTTGAGTCGTTATGATATTGGATAAGGATAGTGTTTCACTTTTCCATAATGTAATAAGGAGAAAAAAAGATTTTACATACGGGCACTTCTATAATCGGGCATGCTCATCTTGGGAAGTGCTAATTAAAAAAGTAAAATAGAAAAAAATAATTAGAGCTGGCGTAACTTCCATTAGAAGACTGCCACGTGTCATTTTTAATCTTTTTCTATATGTTATGACATACTGTACACTAGGATATGCAATATATTACTGATCATCAGGTCCGACTGCTGTGATCCCTTCAATACCCTTGCATAATAAGGAGCTTCAGCCCAAGTAAGGTACAGCAGTCTATTAGCTGCTAAAGAAATGCAGATCAGCCCCATTGATTGAATGGTACCATGCTGCACATCACCTGGTCAGGATATGCTGATTTGTAATGCAATATGTCATAGGTTACTGCAATGGCAAAAGGAAATGTTTCAGCTTTAGTCTACAGCCTGGGCAGAATCAGAGTAATCTCATTATTATAAGAGAGTGGTCAGTTATTTGACAACTCCTGTTGTACTGATAAAGGATTAGATAAGACACAACAGTAATACTATACATACAGACACGGCTCTTCATACAGCTCCCATGTCAGTCCCTGGTGTCCCAGGTGTGTGCCATCACTTTCTGGAGACAGTCAGGGTGCAACTCCACGGGGAATGTGGCTGCGTGTGGCCAGACCATGCCCACTCATGGCAACCAGCGCAGCGTGCTCTCTATTCACTGCTATGGAAGCTCCTGAAAATTGCCAAGCGAGCACGCTTGGCTATTTTTGAAAGTTCCATAGTAGGTGAATGGAAAGCGCACTATGCATGAACAGATCCCTCTCTTTATTCACATCTATAAAACTGCCAGAAATAGCTGAGCCAGTGATCCTCTATTTTTTAAACTTCCATAGCAGTGAATAGAGGATGGCGACATTTGTGTGGTGTACTCTCTTTAACGTTGGGGGGGAAAGATCTGAAGGACCTGTGATGACATCACTGCCATGTGATCAGTGCAGGAGAGGTGGAGCTCAGCAGTGGAGAAGAGAAGTGGTGGTGAAGGACCTGTGATGACATCACTGCCATGTGATCAGTGCAGGAGGTAGCAGAGCTCAGCAGTGGAGAGAAGAGGTGATGAAGGACGCGTGATGATGTCATGAGGAGAGCTTTGTGTGGAGGTAAACAATGGATTCCGTATGAGACCCAGAGAAATCCTGCGGAGTGGTAGTTCTGTCTTATATCTCTTCCCTGTTATGTCCTCTGATAGCATATAATAACAGCCTGGATATGCTGGGAGTGTATATACAAAATATAAGGTATATAAAAATTCAAATCAACTCCTTTCCTTAAAGTTAAAATAAACACAATTAAAAAATCAACATCATAAGTATCAGTGCTCCCAAAAAACGCCTGTACTATAAAAATAATATTTAATATAAAAAGAATATTTATCCCATATTGTGAACGACAAATCAAATCAAAATAACCATAATATGCCATTTTTTCATTGCTTCACCTCCCCCCAAAAAATTATAAAAAAGTGATAAAAAAGTTATACACACTCCAGTTGTATCAATAAAAAACTACAGATAGTCCCACAAAAATGAGCCCTCACACTGCTCCACATAACTATAATGGGAGTTTAGAATATGGCGATGAAAATAAAAAAAAGTTTTTTTTACCAAAGTTTTCATATATTTTTTTATGTATCAAAACACAAGAAAAACTATAAAAATGTGATATCGCCGTAATCGTACTGATCCAGAGAATGGAAGTAACAAGTCATTTTTATAGCATAGGGAACACCGTAAAAATAAACCGATTATACTGTGGCGGAATTGTGTTTTTGTTTTTCCAGCTTCCCACCATTCAGTATAAAATGAGGATGCAGGCAGGATAGACACGCCCCTTTGAAAAAGCTGAGCGAAACGCGCGTCTGGGTGCGCTCACCAAGGCTCTAAGGTTGGTTCCTCATTATTTTCAGATTGGTGTTTTACATGCCTGTGTGTTGGGTGGATGTGGCACACATATGTGTCTGATGTCTTGGATAGTACATTCATACACTATGTCCATTAACCATTATAATTTGGTTGGCATGATATCACCTGCATGATTACTCTGGTGCACGTTTTCCTTTGACCTGTGGGTGAGATACGTTATCTTGATATAGCAATTTCAGGCCATTAGGAGGGGTGTACTAAGGGGGTACAGTGATCCGGTGTAGCCTTGGTGGGGAGCAGATTCGCAGCGCCACCACATTACTGCTTCATATTTATTATATTTATTATTGTCTATTTGGTGTCCTTTATGTGACTATTCAATAAAATATTTTTGTCATTCATGTATATGTGTGTTCTTGTTATTGGATTTATTGAGCTTGTGCTCACACATGATTTTCTCTTTTTTGTTGAGGATTATTTCGGTTATACCTCTTCCCTGTAATGTCAAATAGAAAACTCTTGGCGGTAGCAAAGAAAGGAGGAGTTAAATATCGCAAGTAGGCGTCAAGTTTGGGGAGTAAAACAATGTGTTATATAGATCAAGGTTTCCATTGTGTGTATTGTAGTATCCTGCCCCACTGTCTCAGGTGGGATCTCCTCATTTTGGGAGTTATGTGGCCACTCTACCTGCAGTGCTAAGTGTTATACTGATTGGCGGAGCAGCAGTGAGTGGGAACTACTAGTTCTGTCACACACTCCAGCAATGACGGACACCATCGGTGCAACCAAAGGGGGAAGTAGGAGCGGTGTGACTACCAACTCGCCTACCTGCCTGTGAGGGTGCCGCCACCTCCTGCCCCTGGGCCCTGGCTAGCCTAGAACTAAAGCCTGAGCAGTAAGCACGGATTGCTGCGTCCACACAGCTCCCATAAGGCTGAAGAGACCTGAATGGACTGTCATTACATTTTACATATGGTGATAATATATGGACTGAGGTGATTACATATGCTTTGGGGTATTAAATTGTCAGCTCTGAGGCCCTGAGTCTGACTCAGGCTTGTAGTATGTCTCCCTGGGTGGCGACTAATGTGCAATGTGTGCCAAGAGGTCTGAAGCTGCAGAAGACGTGCAGATTACAAGAAGTGTTTTCTAATGATATTTATGATGTGTAATCATAATCATTTTAGCTAATTATTTATTGTCTACATTTATTGCAAAAAATTATAGGTAGTGCAGTACTAGAGGGGAGAGCTAGAATAGCAAGGGAGGAGGACCAGCTGCTCCCACTCCATAGGGCTTCAAGAGGACCTTTCATGCGAGTTTATTAAGGGAGATGTATACAGTACCTGTACTTGCTGCATTTTGCTTGATTTTTTAAAATATGCCTCCTATGCCCCGCACAGTATGCGAATACTGAGCATCTGAGCAATGAGGAGGAGAAAAAACCTCCCTGGCTGTGACGCTCTGCACTGTAATTGGACAGCGCTACAGCCAGGGAGAAGGAGACGCCCACAGAGAAAATCTTAGTCTCCTCCTCATTGCTCCGATGCTCAGTATTAGCATACTGAGCAGGAGAAATCCGGCGGGGCACAGCATAGGAGGCATATTTAAAAAAATCAAGCAGGGTGGCAGCATCAGCGGGGGGTACCCCACAAGTACAGGTATATATCTCCCTTATCAAAATCGGATGAAAGGTCCTCTTTCAGGGTCCAGAGATCCAACTCTATCTGTGAGGAACACTACTCCAGGGAGATTGCAAGGTCCATTGCTATAGATATCTTTCAAACTACAGCACTTACAGTCAGCAGATTGAGCAGCACTGATAGCTATACTGACAGTGCTGCAGGTGAGGGACTACAGCTCAGACACTCATCAGCTAGATCACATACAAGCCAGGCCAACTCGTAAAAGCTTGTAATTTCACCAAGTGGACACCTCCAGCCAGTTTAGGAGAGATATATCCGCAAGATAGCATACTAGCGGTGCCATGATCTGCCCCTCTGCCAGCCACCATACCTCATCATCTGGAGAGAGAGATTGTACTGTATACTACTACTGTTGGATGTACTACAGCTTCAATTTTGCACTAAGTAAAAACAGACTTTTATTCTTCTACTTCTGGCCTGATTCCTTATACCACCTTTTCACTGCACTTCCTCTCCCCACTGCACTTTTTTTGAGGCTGGTGGTTCTTGACTAGATTATTTTGGTGGTAATTATTATTTTACAGCTCACAGTAAATGCTGGTAAAAAGTTCTTATCAGTTTATGGAGCTTTAGAAAATAATTACTTAGAATCTTTATCATTCATTATGGTTTTCCAGTTTGTCTGTAAAAAATGCTGTCTGTCTGATTTTGGGATAAGTTGTCCGGAAAAAAATAAAATTCTGGTTGCCAGCCCTGATTAGGTCATCAATATCAGAATCTAAGAAAAAAAACTTTAATTTGTTATTCAGTCTTCTTGGGACATTCACTTTATCACTCACTGGTGGCCAGTTGGGTTGGAAACTTACATACTGTAAATGACTGATGTTACTGCATTACCTACAAAATTTGTGGATTACACTTGTTTTTTCCACATGGATTTTTGTTCGGAAAAACCACAGCATAATACAGTACCAGTAAAGTGGATGGAATTTGACAAATCTTATGTACACTTTGTATTTTTTACGCACAGTCACGTGAGGTGGTCTCAGCATCATAGCTGCAGGACAGCCACAGTGGGAAAACCGCAGCGGTGGGGCACTTCCCAGGTGAGACATACTTTTTTGTTATAATAAGATAATATACTACAACTCCTGCTCCATTCACCTCTCCCTGAAGAAGAATCATACAGTGGGGATTTTGGAATTGTTCCAGTGCATGGTACAACCTGAGTATTAGCCACTGAGAGCAACCCTCCATATGTATGATATGAACTTGGTTCTGACATATGTGCTGTATTGTGCTTTGTTCTGGTTCTGCATTGATGTAACAAGCTTTGCTCTGGTGCCCGATTTATGTGCTTGGTTCTGATACCATTCTTGTTTCTTCCAGCGCACACTTATGGATGAGTTTAATATTGTGAGTGCAGGTAGGAAGGGATCTAAATTATCTGCATGCAAGTACACTGCACATTTTACACAGCATGTAATCAGGATTTTTATAACCCTATCTGTGGATGTTCTGAACCCCCAATGGGCCTCACAATCTAAGTTCCCTATCAGTATGTTTTTGGAGTGTGGGAGGAAATCGGAGTAACCGGAGGAAACCCAGACAAACACGGGGAGAACATACAAACTCCATACAGATGTTCTTGGTCAGATTCGAACCTAGGACCTGAGCGCTGCAAGGCACCATGTTGCCCAATGTCCACTCTATGGTCAATTTACTGTTCTCTTCAGGGTGCAGAAAGGATGGGTGCACTCCTGCCTGGTGATGATGGGAATACGGCTAAATATATATTTATAAGACCCTCCCCCCAAAGTGGGGGGAAAATGTCCGTGCGTTTTATAAAGTGAATACTAGTGAGCGCTTCCATTATGGAAGCACTCACTAGTATGCATTAGGTGCCGGGAGTGGGGAAGAAGCGCTGCAGGTGCTTCCGGTACTCACCCTCCCTGGTCTTCTTTTCTGGGGCCGGCGCTGCACTGTCCTGACCCCGTAGAGCTTCAGGACGTAGTGTGTGCACTTGACCTAACGCTACACACTGTCAGGTGACAGTGCAGCGAGGGCCGGATAAGACGGTGAGCCTGACTTCTGCTGGAGATGAAGAGGAGCTGCGGCGCAGGAGAGGTTAGAGGAGTTTTTTTTATTTTATTCTGATCTGGGGTCCGATGGGGGTCAGAAACAAAGGGCTAATTTGAGGTCTGATGGGGGGTCTCACATAGAAGGCTGATATGGGGGTCTGATATGATGTCCTGATATGGGGGTCAGATATGATGTCCTGATATGGGGGTCTGATGTGATGTCCTGATATTTATGGGGGTCTTATCTGAGGATCTGATCTGAGGTTTGATGAAAAATATATTTTTTCTTATTTTCCTCCTCTAAAATCTGGGGTGTGTCTTATAAAGCAAAAAATACGATTGATTACATATATATACAAGGTCGGACTGACCAATCGGGCACTCAGGCATGGACCGAGGGCCCGTGGCCACTAGGGGTCCCGTGAGAAGCTCCTGGTACCTTAAATTGGTTGCCAGCAGGGCCGTTTCTAGAGCCGGGCCAGGGCTGCCACCGCATGGAGGAGGCTGAAGGAACAGTGACTACCGCGCTCCCAGCACTAGCTGCACTAACCGCTGGTCCTATTCTTTATGGCTGCAGTATTTCCTGGGATAGAGACTAGAGCAGCATGTGCAGTGTGTGAGGGAGGAGGCGGGGCCTGTGGGAGCGTGTCAGGCAAGGAGGCGGGGCCTGTGTGAGAAGAGGACAGGGCACTGAGGGCTGTGTGGAGCTGCATGAGGGAGGAGGAGGAGCTTATCTGGGGAGGATTTAGGCAGCTCTGACCTGTGAGGAACTTTCTTCACATTGAGTACGAACCATAATGTACATGTGCTGGAGCCTGTGCATGAGGGATGTTCAGTGTATGAGGGGAGATACTGGGGGGGGGTTCTCACTATATGAAGGGAGATACTGGGGGGGAGGGGGTGCTCACTATATGAGGGGAGACGCTGGGGGGTGCTCAGTATATGAGGGGAGATGCTGGGGCAGGGGGGTGCTGAGTACATGAGGGGAGATGCTGGGGCGGGGGGGGGGGGGTGCTCAGTTGATGTGGGGAGATGACGGGAAGGTGCTCAGTATATGAGGGGAGATGCTGGGGCAAGGGGGGTGCTCAGTATATGAGGGGAGATGCTGGGGGGGGTGCGAAATATATGAGGGGAGATGCTGGGGCAGGGGGGTGCTGAGTACATGAGGGGAAATGCTGGGGCGGGGGGGGGGGGTGCTCAGTTGATGTGGGGAGATGCCGGGAAGGTGCTCAGTATATGAGGGGAGATGCTGGGGCAGGGGGGTGCTCAGTATATGAGGGGAGATGCTGGGGGGTGCGAAATATATGAGGGGAGATGCTGGGGCAGGGGGGTGCTAAGTACATGAGGGGAGATGCTGGGGGGTGCTCAGTATATGAGGGGAAATACTGTGGAGGATGGGGGTGCACAGTACATGAGGGGAGATACTGTGGATGATGGAGGTGCTTAGTGTATGAGGGGATATACTGTGTGGAGGATGGGGGTGCTCAGTGTATGAGGGAGATACTGTGGATGATGGGGGTGCTCAGTGTATGAGGGGAGATACTGTGAAGGATAAGGGTTCTCAATGTATGAGGGGAGATACTGTGGAGGATGGGGGTGCTCAGTGTATGAGGGGAGATACTGTGGATGATGGGGTGCTTAGTGTATGAGGGGAGATACTGTGAAGGATGGGGGTTCTCAATGTATGTGGGTAGATACTGTGGCGGCAATACTGCTGCGCAAATGACCTGGCGCTGTGTGATGTCAGGACATAGTGCAGCACTGGCGCCAGGACACATCGCTAAACTAAGAGCGATGGCGCCTGGAGGAGAAGCAGAGAGGGGAGTATACACTGTATATATCTATATATATCTATATATATATATATATATATATATTCTACTCTGAGGGCTGCATTTAGTTTACTAGGGAGTGAGGTGAATGTTATAGGGGTGACAGGGGTCTGGATAAATTTGAGGCCTATATAAATTTGGGGGCTGATCTGTATGAATTTGGAGGTTGTTCTGGGGTCTGAATGGAATTGGGGCCGATTTGGGGTCTGTATGAATTTGGGGGCTGATCTGGAATCTGGATTAATTTTGAGATCTGGTCTGGAGGTCTGCATTAATTTGCGGATCTCATTTGGGCTCATGTGTTAAGTAGGGTTTGTCTAGCCGTGTGGAATTTACTTTTGAAAACTGATTTGAATGTGAAAATAAAAAGTAGTGATCCATCTCTGATCCCTGCCGCACTTCTTCCACTACTTCCCGTATCCTGATCTATGTAATTCTATGTCCCCCTCCACTGAGACATGAGACCACTGCAATTTTGTAAGCGGTGGGATCAAAAAAGTTTCACAACTTATTATGTTATCATGTTCTCAGCAGTTTGAAAGTAAACTAATGTAGGCACATGGGCCAGCACTGGGCATAGTATTGGTGGACACTACAGGGTAGCAGTGTTAAAGGGGGCAGCTATATAGGGGGTTATTTGCTATAGAGGGTTGGGGTGGACTGCAGAAACAACAAGCCAAAGTCAAAGGTATCAGCTGAATTCCCTGGTCCCTAATGCAAAATCTGTAACAGACCTCTTCTACCCTGTGTCATATATTAATACTGGTGTCTTTTTATGTGACAGAGGGCGCTGCGCCCCTGGCCGAAGACGTCTGCGCATGAGCTTCTGGAAACAAATTCAAAAGAAAAGGAAAGTGAACAAACTGAAATCTGTGGAGACGTCTCCTGTAAGTCACTGGGTTTACCTTGGGTAACTGATTTCTTTTGTTCGCCCTGTTGGCAAAATTCCCTAAAAACATAGTGAAGAGAAATTCTGTACCAATTGTAGGTGATGTGGGCTGTGCGATATGTGGGTGTGGCTGTGTGTGGGTGTGGCTTAAGGGTGGGCGGGGACACCGGGCCCCCATAATCTCCTATTGTCAGGGGTCCCCATGAGTTGTCAGTCCACCCCGTATATATATATATATACAGTACAGACCAAAAGTTTGGACACACCTTCTCATTCAAAGAGTTTTCTTTATTTTTATGACTATGAAAATTGGAGATTCACACCGAAGGCATCAAAACTATGAATTAACACCTGTGGAATTATATACATAACAAAAAAGTGTGAAACAACTGAAAATATGTCATATTCTAGGTTCTTCAAAGTAGCCACCTTTTGCTTTGATTACTGCTTTGCACACTCTTGGCATTCTCTTGATGAGCTTCAAGAGGTAGTCACCTGAAATGGTCTTCCAACAGTCTTGAAGGAGTTCCCAGAGATGCTTAGCACTTGTTGGCCCTTTTGCCTTCACTCTGCGGTCCAGCTCACCCCAAACCATCTCGATTGGGTTCAGGTCCGGTGACTGTGGAGGCCAGGTCATCTGGCGCAGCACCCCATCACTCTCCTTCATGGTCAAATACCCCTTACACAGCCTGGAGGTGTGTTTAGGGTCATTGTCCTGTTGAAAAATAAATGATGGTCCAACTAAACGCAAACCGGATGGAATAGCATGCCGCTGCAAGATGCTGTGGTAGCCATGCTGGTTCAGTATGCCTTCAATTTTGAATAAATCCCCAACAGTGTCACCAGCAAAGCACCCCCACACCATCACACCTCCTCCTCCATGCTTCACGGTGGGAACCAGGCATGTAGAGTCCATCCGTTCACCTTTTCTGCGTTGCACAATGACACGGTGGTTGGAACCAAAGATGTCAAATTTGGACTCATCAGACCAAAGCACAGATTTCCACTGGTGTAATGTCCATTCCTTGTGTTCTTTAGCCCAAACAAGTCTCTTCTGCTTGTTGCCTGTCCTTGTGGTTTCCTAGCAGATATTCTACCATGAAGGACTAATTCACACAGTCTCCTCTTAACAGTTGTTCTAGAGATGTGTCTGCTGCTAGAACTCTGTGTGGCATTGACCTGGTCTCTAATCTGAGCTGCTGTTAACTTGCGATTTCTGAGGCTGGTGACTCGGATGAACTTATCCTCCGCAGCAGAGGTGACTCTTGGTCTTCCTTTCCTGGGGCGGTCCGCATGTGAGTCAGTTTCTTTGTAGTGCTTGATGGTTTTTGTGACTGGACTTTGGGACACTTTCAAAGTTTTCCAAATTTTTCGGACTGACTGACCTTCTTTTCTTAAAGTAATGATGGCCACTCGTTTTTCTTTACTTAGCTGCTTTTTTCTTGCCATAATACAAATTCTAACAGTCTATTCAGTAGGACTATCAGCTGTGTATCTACCTGACTTCTCCACAACGCAACTGATGGTCCCAGCCCCATTTATAAGGCAAGAAATCCCACTTATTAAACCTGACAGGGCACACCTGTGAAGTGAAAACCATTTCAGGTGACTACTTCTTGAAGCTCACCAAGAGAATGCCAAGAGTGTGCAAAGCAGTAATCAAAGCAAAAGGTGGCTACTTTGAAGAACCTAGAATATGACATATTTTCAGTTGTTTCACACTTTTTTGTTATGTATATAATTCCACAGGTGTTAATTCATAGTTTTGATGCCTTCAGTGTGAATCTACAATTTTCATAGTCATGAAAATAAAGAAAACTCTTTGAATGAGAAGGTGTGTCCAACTTTTGGTCTGTACTGTATAGCAGACATGCTGCTAAGGGAAAAACAAGCTACCCGTACAGCGTCTTGATAATGATTTGCAGATGTAGCACTCAATGCCTTATCCCTCTGCTGAGCACCATGACGCAATACCAATGATAAATGATATATACATGTAGGGATCTCAAGTCTCCCGGACGTTCAGGGAGTCTCCCGCTATTAGATAGCGGATCCCTGACGCCCGCATGTGAAACAATATGTCCCGGATACTAGTGATGTCCAGTTCATGAACGAATCATTCTTTTGAATCTATTCAGTTTACTGAACCGGAGGAGTCGATTCCTCTGACTGAGCTGATCCGTTTGAACAGCTCAGTCAGATAGCAGAGCAGAGAGACGCTGGCAGCAGGGAGGAGCGTAATCTGATCCTAGAGTGGAAGCCAGCCCCGCCCCTCCCCGCCCACCCCGGCCTGCAACCAATCAGAGCTGACGCAAGCACTAGCAGCACTGAGTCACACAGTACAGGGAGTCTAAGAATCAAATGAGTCTACAGGTTAAAAGAAAGCCTCCCGGAAATGAGAAGTGCATCTCCCTGAAATTAGTTTTTGCAGGTTGGGATGTCTGTACATGTCATGTGGACGGGTCATTCTAGAAGGCACAGAAGTAACTTTCATGCCCAAAAAGTTTAAAGAAGTAACGCTACTCACCCACTGTTTGCTGAGGCATGCTATGACCGCTCATAAGTAATGGTTCACCACTACCCATTAGTGGCATTGACGAGCCATGCGAGCGATACCTCACACCTGGGGAAATAAATGAAGGAAAACAACCTTAAAAAAAAAACATGATTGTTATGTCATTTCACATGGACAAATAAATGGGGATTAGTATTTGTAGAAATGCTCATTGCTGATAATTGCTCTGTGTAGAGGTGCTCATTCATTGGGTGATGGTCTCAGTAGATCGCCCCATGTAGACAGGGATCTGCTCTGTATAGGGACAAGCAATTGCAGTAGTGATCGCTAGTCCTCATACAGTGGAAGTGATTGCTGCATGTAATTGCCGCTCTCATCTCCCTGATGATCAAGCAATTATCAGGAAAGAATGGATCATTCCAGATAATTGCTTATAATATCAGTCCATGCAAAAGGACCTTTAATAATGTCAGAATACACAGCAAAATTTCACAGGAAGTCTGAGAAGATCCCTGTTTAGAGGAAACTAATAATCAGTTGCCAATATCATATTCTGTGCAGTGTATGAGTCCTCACTTTTGATGTACCAAAAGGTTTTCACATAACCTTGCTGTACTAGAAAGGGTTTCATGGTGTGACATCTGTTGCTGCCCCCATGATGCAGGATGGCAGCTAGGTCATACCCAGACAAGACAGTCAAAATGATTGGAGACGGTAATGGCGTTCGAGACAACCCAATCCTTGTTAATAATAATGTGATAACTCTTAATGTTGGCCTGCAAATTGTAAGAAGAATGCCCTAATGGAAGTTGGCCATGAAAATGGCTTATAAGACCCATGTTTTGAGACCCGAGCCAGGTCTCTGGTGGTCTTCTCTGTGCGGGGGGCAATGTGTGCACGTATTCTCATTATTTATTTGCTTCTCTCAGACTCTTCTTAGTGTAACCCCTCTATTCTAGATAAACTGTTCTCAAACTTCCACTGTGAGACAAGGAATTATTGAAGAGAGCAGACCTTCTTCAGCAACATCCAAAACTCCTTCTCAAAAGCATTCAGGTATTTACTGTAAAATCTTTAGTGTGACTGAGTGAAAGTGTCCAAAGCTTTGTGTTGTGCATCAGCCCATTTAACCAAAGGATCGAATGCACAAAGCTTTTTTGTTGAGGATTATTTCGGTTATACCTCTTCCCTGTAATGTCAAATAGAAAACTCTTGGCGGTAGCAAAGAAAGGAGGAGTTAAATATCGCAAGTAGGCATCAAGTTTGGGGAGTAAAACAATATGTTATATAGATCAAGGTTTCCATTGTGTGTATTGTAGTATCCTGCCCCACTGTCTCAGGTGGGATGTCCTCATTTTGGGAGTTATGTGGCCACCCTAACTGCGGTGCTAAGTGTTATACTGATTGGCGGAGCAGCAGTGAGTGGGAACTACTAGTTCTGTCAGACAGCAGTGATGGACACCATCGGTGCAACCAAAGGGGGAAGTAGGAGCGGTGTGACTACCAACTCGCCTACCTGCCTGTGAGGGTGCCGCCACCTCCTGCCCCTGGGCCCTGGCTAGCCTAGAACTAAAGCCTGAGCAGTAAGCACGGATTGCTGCGTCCACACAGCTCCCATAAGGCTGAAGAGACCTGAATGGACTGTCATTACATTTTACATATGGTGATAATATATGGACTGAGGTGATTACATATGGTTTGGGGTATTAAATTGTCAGCTCTGAGGCCCTGAGTCTGACTCAGGCTTGTAGTATGTCTCCCTGGGTGGCGACTAATGTGCCATGTGTGCCAAGAGGTCTGAAGCTGCAGAAGACGTGCAGATTACAAGAAGTGTTTTCTAATGATATTTATGATGTGTAATCATAATCATTTTAGCTAATTATTTATTGTCTACATTTATTGCAAAAAATTATAGGTAGTGCAGTACTAGAGGGGAGAGCTAGAATAGCAAGGGAGGAGGACTAGCTGCTCCCACTCCATAGGGCTTCAAGAGGACCTTTCATGCAAGTTTATTAAGGGAGATGTATAAAGTACCTGTACTTGCTGCATTTTGCTTGATTTTTTAAAATATGCCTCCTATGCCCCGCACAGTATGCGAATACTGAGCATCGGAGCAATGAGGAGGAGAAAAAACCTCCCTGGCTGTGACGCTCTGCACTGTAATTGGACAGCGCTACAGCCAGGGAGAAGGAGACGCCCACAGAGAAAATTGTAGTCTCCTCCTCATTGCGCCGATGCTCAGTATTAGCATACTGAGCAGGAGAAAACCAGCGGGGCATAGGAGGCATATTTAAAAAATCCAAGCAGGGTGGCAGCGTCAGCGGGTGGTACCCCGCAAGTACAGGTATATATCTCCCTTATCAAAATCGGATAAAAGGTCCTCTTTCAGGGTCCAGAGATCCAACTCTATCTGTGAGGAACACTACTCCAGGGAGATTGCAAGGTCCATTGCTATAGATATCTTTCAAACTACAGCACTTACAGTCAGCAGATTGAGCAGCACTGATAGCTATACTGACAGTGCTGCAGGTGAGGGACTACAGCTCAGACACTCATCAGCTAGATCACATACAAGCCAGGCCAACTCGTAAAAGCCTGTAATTTCACCAAGTGGACACCTCCAGCCAGTTTAGGAGAGATATATCCGCAAGATAGCATACTAGCGGTGCCATGATCTGCCCCTCTGCCAGCCACCATACCTCATCATCTGGAGAGAGAGATTGTACTGTATACTACTACTGTTGGACTAAGTAAAAACAGACTTTTATTCTTCTACTTCTGGCCTGATTCCTTATACCACCTTTTCACTGCACTTCCTCTCCCCACTGCACTTTTTTTGAGGCTGGTGGTTCTTGACTAGATTATTTTGGTGGTAATTATCGTTTTACAGCTCACAGTAAATGCTGGCTATCAGTATATGGAGCCATAGAAAAGAATTACTTAGAATCTTTATCATTCATTATGGTTTTCCAGTTTGTCTGTAAAAAATGTTGGCTGTCTGATTTTGGGATAAGTTGTCTGGGAAAAAATAAAATTCTGGTTGCCAGCCCTGATTAGGTCATCAATATCAGAATCTAAGAAAAAAAACTTTAATTTGTTATTCAGTCTTCTTGGGACATTCACTTTGTCACTCACTGGTGGCCAGTTGGGTTGGAAACTTACATACTGTAAATGACTGATGTTACTGCATTACCTACAAAATTTGTGGATTACACTTGTTTTTTCCACATGGATTTTTGTTCGGAAAAACCCCAGCATAATACAGTACCAGCAAAGTGGATGGAATTTGACAAGTCTTATGTACACTTTGTGTATTTTTTACGAACGGAATTGACCTGCCGTGAGGATTTTAACATTTTTAAACTCCGCTGTATATTAATTGTGAGATTCCGCCCCATACACAGTGTTTTTTTTCCTCATAGATTTCAATAGGGTTGCTAAAAAAAACTGAAAATCTGCAGCAAAAAAACACATGAAACTGCCCAAAGATGCACCAAAACCACGATAAATAGTGCTGATTTGTGCAATTTTAATGCAGATTTTAGCTTTTTAGAGGCTTGGATGGTTCTGATGTGAGTGGGGGGAGAATTTCTGATCTCTTCCTTGTGAGCAGAACACAATCTGATACCTCATAGCTGCTATTGTTTTGCATTTAGTTGCAAACTAACACAGTTGTAACACTGGCGTAGGAAACGCCAGCCTTCGTATAATCTGCCTCATGGTGTTTTGTAGATTTTTTGCAGTGTGGCTTTTAGTTAAAGAGGAGCAGTCACCTCCCCTGACATGTCCGCTGTAGTAACTACTTGTAGTAATTCCTGTTTAATAACAATTCTTGCTCTATGTTGTACCATTCCTCTGTTATTTTTACTAGAAGTTTATGAATGAATTGTCAGCAGCTTGCAGTAAAGGTACAGATGGGTGTTACCAGTTGGGGGGTGTCTCTGCAAAGTCTGACACCAGCAGCACTGATTGGACAGAGTCAGACACACCAGCAACTGGTAACGCCCAGCAGTACCTTTACTGTACATTGCTGGCAATTTATTTGTAAACGTTTAGCAGGAATAATAAAGGAATGGCCCAGCATAGAGTCATAAGAATAGATGCTCCATAATTGTTATTACATGGGGAATGCAAATAGTTGCTATGGCTAATTTCACACTAGTGAACGCGTGCCCCGGACTACCGCTCCGGCCCCATTGACTATAATGGGGGCGGGCCGGAGTTCCGGCGGCATCACGGCAAACGTGTCGAGAGGCAGCCGGAATAAAACTACGACACCCGCCGGAACAGCCTGCCGGAATTCCTTGCCGCTAGTGTGAAACTAGCCTAAAACTGTCAGGAGAGGTGACAGGTCCTCTTTGAGGGTGCATGCATATGGGGGAGTTGGAAGGGAGAGCTGACTGCCTAGAAAGCGTTTGGCCATCGGTTATCTAAATTGTATGGAACTATATGGCATCCGTTAATGTATAATTTTTTTGTATGCATTAAATAGATGGCAAAAACGTGATGTGAACCCATCCTTTACTGGGATGCAACAGTTTTTTTGGGCTCTTTTTAAAAGGCTCAATTGATAATTCTGCTTTAAATCATCTCGGCAGGCTAAACACGGCCACTTTTGCAACTTTTTGAAGCCAGAATTCTGTCGTGCTGGGCTGTATAAATTTCCTCCATTATTCCTCTTCAAAAGACTTACATAACAGTCCTAAAAGTAAAATTAAAGTAGTTCTCCGGGTTCAGGGCTGAACCCGGTATAAGTTTTTATTTTACTATATATGAGTGGCGCATAGGAACATTTCCTTGCTCCCCCTTGCCTTGTGCTGCATCACACAGCGCAAGGTCTCTTTGTTTACTGCCGGGAACGTACCGGGCTTTACATCACTATGCTGAGCAGAGACTTCCGCCTTCAGTGAGCCCAGTGACGTCACCAGCACAGATGGGAGGTCTATAGCGCTGTCGTGGGCAGTTTTGCAGGTGGGTACTATGCTACATTGCCTCCAAAACAGCCTAGACCCTGCTCCACTCATATATAGTTAAAGAATAAAGAATAGCTTATATCACGGTTCAGCCCTGAACTCGGAGAAGCCCTTTAAATACATGAGCAGCATTTCCTTTAGGCTATAGCATACCTGAAAATGTTGAATCCAGACCTACACCTGAAACAAAAACAGATGAGAATTACAAGAACTAGTCATGAGTGTCCTGGATCCATATATTTAAAAGGGTTGCCCAGATCTGTGTCAGCTGATTGGCTGCAGCAGTCACGTGAAGTGGTCTCAGCATCATAGCTGCAGGACAGCCACAGTGGGAAAACCGCAGCGGTGGGGCACTTCCCAGGTGAGACATACTTTTTTGTTATAATAGGATAATATACTACAACTCCTGCTCCATTCACCTCTCCCTGAAGAAGAATCATAGGGTGGGGATTTTGGAATTGTTCCAGGGCATGGTACAACCTGAGTATTAGCCACTGAGAGCAACCCGCCATATGTATGATATGAACTTGGTTCTGACATAACATGTGGTGTATTGTGCTTTGTTCTGGTTCGGCATTGATGTAACAAGCTTTGCTCTGGTGCCCGATTTATGTGCTTGGTTCTGATACCATTCTTGTTTCTTCCAGCGCACACTTATGGATGAGTTTAATATTGTGAGTGCAGTTAGGAAGGGATCTAAATTATCTGCATGCAAGTACACTGCACATTTTACACAGCATGTAATCAGGATTTTTATAACCCTATCTGTGGATGTTCTGAACCCCCAATGGGCCTCACAATCTAAGTTCCCTATCAGTATGTTTTTGGAGTGTGGGAGGAAATCGGAGTAACCGGAGGAAACCCAGACAAACAGAGGGAGAACATACAAACTCCATACAGATGTTCTTGGTCAGATTCGAACCTAGGACCTGAGCGCTGCAAGGCACCATGTTGCCCAATGTCCACTCTATGGTCAATTTACTGTTCTCTTCAGGGTGCAGAAAGGATGGGTGCACTCCTGCCTGGTGATGATAGGAATACGGCTAAATATATATTTATAAGACCCTCCCCCAAAGTGGGGGGAAAATGGCCGTGTGTTTTATAAAGTGAATACTAGTGAGCGCTTCCATTATGGAAGCACTCACTAGTATGCATTAGGTGCCGGGAGTGGGGAAGAAGCGCTGCAGGTGCTTCCGGTACTCACCCTCCCTGGTCTTCTTTTCTGGGGCCGGCGCTGCACTGTCCTGACCCCGTAGAGCTTCAGGACGTAGTGCGTGCACTAGACCTAACGCTACACACTGTCAGGTGACAGTGCAGCGAGGGCCGGATAAGACGGGGAGCCTGACTTCTGCTGGAGATGAAGAGGAGCTGCGGCGCAGGAGAGGTAAGAGGAGTTTTTTATTTTATTCTGATCTGGGGTCTGATGTGATGTCCTGATATTTATTGGGGTCTGATCTGAGGATCTGATCTGAGGTTTGATGAAAAATATATTTTTTCTTATTTTCCTCCTCTAAAATCTGGGGTGTGTCTTATAAAGCAAAAAATACGATTGATTACATATATATACAAGGTCGGACTGACCAATCGGGCACTCAGGCATGGACCGAGGGCCCGTGGCCACTAGGGGTCCCGTGAGAAGCTCCTGGTACTTTAAATTGGTTGCCAGTAGGGCCGTTTCTAGAGCCGGGCCAGGGCTGCCACCGCATGGAGGAGGCTGAAGGAAGGGGGGATTTAGGCAGCTCTGACCTGTGAGGAACTTTCTTCACAGTGAGTACAAACCATAATGTACATGTGCTGGAGCCTGTGCATGAGGGATGATCAGTGTATGAGGGGAGATACTGGGGGGGGGTTCTCACTATATGAGGGGAGATACTGGGGGGGGGGTGCTCACTATATGAGGGGAGACGCTGGGGCAGGGGGGTGCTGAGTACATAAGGGGAGATGCTGGGGCAGGGGGGTGCTCAGTATATGAGGGGAGATGCTGGGGCAGGGGGGTGCTGAGTACATGAGGGGAAATGCTGGGGCAGGGGGGTGCTGAGTACATGAGGGGAAATGCTGGGGCGGGGGGGTGCTCAGTTGATGTGGGGAGATGCCGGGGGGGTGCTCAGTATATGAGGAGAGATGCTGGGGCAGGGGGGTATGAGGGGAGATGCTGGGGCAGGGGGGTGCTAAGTACATGAGGGGAGATGCTGAGGGGGTGCTCAGTATATGAGGGGAGATGCTGGGGGGGTGCTCAATATATGAGGGGAGATGCTGGGGCAGGGGGGTGCTAAGTACATGAGGGGAGATGCTGGGGGGGTGCTCAGTATATGAGGGGAAATACTGTGGAGGATGGGGGTGCACAGTACATGAGGGGAGATGCTGTGGATGATGGAGGTGCTTAGTGTATGAGGGGAGATACTGTGTGGAGGATGGGGGTGCTCAGTGTATGAGGGGAGAATGTGTGGAGGATGGGGGTGCTCAGTACATGAGGGGAGATACTGTGGATGATGGAGGTGCTTAGTGTATGAGGGGATATACTGTGTGGAGGATGGGGGTGCTCAGTGTATGAGGGAGATACTGTGGATGATGGGGGTGCTCAGTGTATGAGGGGAGATACTGTGAAGGATAAGGGTTCTCAATGTATGTGGGGAGATACTGTGAAGGATGGGGGTTCTCAATGTATGAGGGGAGATACTGTGGAGGATGGGGGTGCTCAGTGTATGAGGGGAGATACTGTGGATGATGGGGGTGCTTAGTGTATGAGGGGAGATACTGTGAAGGATGGGGGTTCTCAATGTATGTGGGTAGATACTGTGGCGGCAATACTGCTGCGCAAATGACCTGGCGCTGTGTGATGTCAGGACATAGTGCAGCACTGGCGCCAGGACACATCGCTAAACTAAGAGCGATGGCGCCTGGAGGAGAAGCAGAGAGGGGAGTATACACTGTATATATATATATATATATATATATTTTTTTTTTCTACTCTGAGGGCTGCATTTAGTTTACTAGGGAGTGAGGTGGATGTTCTAGGGGTGACAGGGGTCTGGATAAATTTGAGGCCTATATAAATTTGGAGGCTGATCTGTATGAATTTGGAGGTTGTTCTGGGGTCTGAATGGAATTGGGGCCGATTTGGGGTCTGTATGAATTTGGGGGCTGATCTGGAATCTGGATTAATTTTGAGATCTGGTCTGGAGGTCTGCATTAATTTGGGGATCTCATTTGGGCTCATGTGTTAAGTAGGGTTTATCTAGCCGTGTGGAATTTACTTTTGAAAACTGATTCGAATGTAAAAAAAAAAAGTTGTGATCCATCTCTGATTTCTGCCGCACTTCTTCCACTACTTCCCGTATCCTGATCTATGTAATTCTATGTCCCCCTCCACTGAGACATGAGACCACTGCAATTTTGTAAGCGGTGGGATCAAAAAAGTTTCACAACTTATTATGTTATCATGTTCTCAGGAGTTTGAAAGTAAACTAATGTAGGCACATGGGGCAGCACGGGGCATAGTATTGGTGGACACTACAGGGTAGCAGTGTTAAAGGGGGCAGCTATATAGGGGGTTATTTGCTATAGAGGGTTGGGGTGGACTGCAGAAACAACAAGCCAAAGTCAAAGGTATCAGCTGAATTCCCTGGTCCCTAATGCAAAATCTGTAACAGACCTCTTCTACCCTGTGTCATATATTAATACTGGTGTCTTTTTATGTGACAGAGGGCGCTGCGCCCCTGGTGGAAGACGTCTGCGCATGAGCTTCTGGAAACAAATTCAAAAGAAAAGGAAACAAACTGAAATCTGTGGAGACGTCTCCTGTAAGTCACTGGGTTTACCTTGGATAACTGATTCTTTTAAAATGTGTTTTATTCTCTTCATTAGAAAGTAAGGTCACTTTAAACGTGATTGGGGGGGGGGGGGGGGGGAGGCTTTTGTATTGTTCGCCCTGTTGGCAAAATTCCCTAAAAACATAGTGAAGAGAAATTCTGTACCAATTGTAGGTGATGTGGGCTGTGCGATATGTGGGTGTGGCTGTGTGTGGGTGTGGCTTAAGGGTGGGCTGGGACACCGGGCCCCCATAATCTCCTATTGTCAGGGGTCCCCATGAGTTGTCAGTCCACCCCGTATATATAAATATATATACAGTACAGACCAAAAGTTTGGACACACCTTCTCATTCAAAGAGTTTTCTTTATTTTTATGACTATGAAAATTGGAGATTCACACCGAAGGCATCAAAACTATGAATTAACACATGTGGAATTATATACATAACAAAAAAGTGTGAAACAACTGAAAATATGTCATATTCTAGGTTCTTCAAAGTAGCCACCTTTTGCTTTGATTACTGCTTTGCACACTCTTGGCATTCTCTTGATGAGCTTCAAGAGGTAGTCACCTGAAATGGTCTTCCAACAGTCTTGAAGGAGTTCCCAGAGATGCTTAGAACTTGTTGGCCCTTTTGCCTTCACTCTGCGGTCCAGCTCACCCCAAACCATCTCGATTGGGTTCAGGTCTGGTGACTGTGGAGGCCAGGTGTCATGGTCTTACCTCCTTGCTGTTCTCCTTCGTTTGACATGTGCTGGCGGCCATCTTGGTTTCTGGGTTTCTTGTAGCCTCCCACCCTGCGGCTCCTCCTTCCCACTGGGAGGAGCTGGATGCCTAGCTCATATATATAGGAGGTCTGTGGCTTCAGTTCCCTGCTTGGTCCTCCTGTGCTCACATGCTTCTAAGACTGCTGCTGCTTCTGGTTCCTGATCCTGGCTTCGTCTGACTACCCTGCTGATTCCTGATCCTGGCTTCGTCTGACTACCCTGTTGGTTCCTGATCCTGGCTTCATCTGACTACCCTTCTGGTTCCTGATCTCTGGTTTCACAAGACCCTGCTTCGGTTTAGCCATCCGTTTGGACTTTTGCCTTACAGCTTTATTTTCAATAAAGCCTTCTTATTTCCACTCATCTCTTGTTGTACGTCTGGTTCATGGTTCCATGACATTAGGACCAAGCCATGAATTCTGACGGTACAGGGCCATCCTCGCTACCTACGCTGGTTGCCAGACTTGATCAGCAGGATCACCTGTTGGGTCGGTTCGCTGTGGCGTTGCAAACCCTGCTTGAACGCACGGCTCATTTAGCTTCCGTTGCCGATGGGTCGGTTGTCGCTCCTGGGCCCGCTCCTACTGCCGCTCCGGTTGTTGCGCCAGAGTCTACCCCGACACCTGTTGCTGCGCCTGCGGTGTTTCGGGGTATGACCGGTTCTGCCCCCCTTCCACAGCGCTTTGGGGGAGAGCCAACTCAGTGCCGAGGTTTCCTTAACCAGGTGGGCATTTACTTCTAGTTGTTGCCACATGCCTTTCCTACTGAGAGATCAAAGGTGGGCTTCTTGATCTCGCTGCTCTCGGACAAGGCCTTGGCCTGGGCCAGCCCTTTATGGGAGAACAACAATCCGGTGGTTGCCGAGTTTTCCGGTTTTGTTGCTTCTCTTCGGAAGGTATTCGATGTGCCGGCTCGTGCTGCCTCTGCTGCGAGGCTCCTTATGTCCATCAGACAGGGTTCACGATCCGTAGCTGAATACGCCATTGAGTTTCGTACCCTGGCAGCAGAGGTGGGCTGGAATAATGAGGCTCTGGTCGCTGCTTTCTCTCATGGTCTCTCGGATGCCTTGAAGGATGAGGTTGCAGCTAAGGACCTACCTGTGGAGCTCGAGTCTCTTATTTCTTTCCTGATTTTGATTGACACCAGACTCAGGGAGAGACCTTCCTTTCAGGAGAGCCTGCGGAGGCCTTCTAACAGATTGGCGCCTACGTTTGCTGTCCCACCCGTGCCTCCCTCTCCTCCCACGCCTCCTGGGGATGACTTGTCTGGGGGTGAACCCATGCAGCTGGGGTTTGCTCGCCTGTCCGAGGGGGAGAGGGTACTCCGGAGACGCGAGGGCCGATGCATGTACTGTGGTCTCGGTGGGCATTTTCGGTTGGCATGCCCGAACCGTCCGGGAAACGCTCGCACCTGAGATCCTGTCGGGGGCAGATCTTGGGTGGAGTCTCCTCGTCCCCGGTTTCCCGTGTTGACAAACCACTGATTACTGTTGTCCTCTCCTGGGTCGGGGGCTCGGTGACGACCCAGGCGTTGGTGGACTCTGGTGCTGGTGGTTTGTTCATTGATAGTGTGTTCGCTGCCGCCAATTCCATTCCTCTGCAGCCTCGAGGTTCCCCACTGGCTCTTGAGGCGATAGACGGCAGACCCCTTCTGCCGCCACACGTGACTCATGAGACCCTTCCAGTGGGGATGGCCATTGGTGCCGTTCACAGAGAGTCAGTCTGTCTCCAGGTTATTTCGTCTCCACACTACTCGGTGGTCTTGGGGTACCCCTGGCTCCAGAAGCATAATCCGACTTTCGATTGGAAATCGGCCGAGATCCTCTCGTGGTCACCGCAGTGTGGGGCTAGTTGCATCCATGGGCCTGTCAAGTTGCTGTGTACTTCCTCGGACTCTCTGTTGCCTCCTGAATACGAGGAGTACCGGGATGTATTCGCTAAGATGTAGAGTTACAATCTGGTGCCGTTCCTCCTCGTGGCAAAGTCTATCCACTGTCGGTAGCGGAGAATGAGGCCATGGAGGAGTACGTGAGGGAGGCGCTTTCACGCGGACACATTCGCAAATCCTCGTCTCCGGCAGGGGCTGGATTTTTCTTTGTGAAAAAGAAGGGCGGTGAGTTGAGGCCTTGCATCGATTACAGGGGTCTCAATCGCATCACGATCAAGAACGCTTACCCGATACCCTTGATTTCCGAGCTGTTCGATCGCCTCAAAGGGGCCACGGTCTTTACCAAACTCGACCTGAGGGCGGCATATAACCTGGTAAGGATCAAGGCGGGCGATGAGTGGAAGACCGCGTTTAACACCAGGACCGGTCATTATGAATCCTTGGTTATGCCCTTTGGGTTGTGCAATGCGCCCGCAGTCTTCCAGGAATTCATCAACAATGTTTTCCGTGACCTGTTGCAGCAGTGTGTGGTGGTCTATTTGGATGACATCTTGGTATATTCTGAATCCATGGAGGCCCACATTCAGGATGTCAGACGAGTGTTGCAACGGTTACGAGAGAACAAGCTGTTCGGTAAGCTTGAGAAATGCGAATTTCACCGATCCCAGGTAACCGTCTTAGGTTACATCATTTCCGCTGAGGGGTTCTCCATGGATCCTGAGAAGGTTTCGGCTGTCTTACAGTGGCCCCAGCCCAGTGGTCTTCGTGCCCTGCAGCGCTTTTTGGGCTTCGCCAATTATTATCGGAAGTTCATCAGAGACTTTTCCATGCTAGCCAAGCCTCTCACGGATCTGACCAGGAAGGGCAGTAATCCCCAGGTCTGGCCGCCCGAGGCCATCCGAGCTTTTGAGGCTCTAAAGTCCGCCTTTGTGTCGGCTCCGATTCTGTCGCATCCCAACCCTGGGTTGCCGTTTGTCCTTGAGGTGGACGCGTCTGAGACGGGAGTAGGCGCCCTCCTGTCTCAGCGTAGAACACCAGAGGGTCCTCTGCTTCCTTGTGGGTTTTACTCCCGGAAACTGTCATCCTGACGGACCACAAGAATCTGACCTACCTCTCTGAGGCCAAGAGATTGACACCACGTCAGGCCAGATGGGCTCTGTTCTTGTCACGTTTTAATTACGTGGTCTCCTACCTACCCGGTTCCAAGAACATCAGAGCGGATGCCTTATCACGGCAGTACTCCGAGCTGTCCGGGGAGGAGTCGATTCCGACTTCGGTCATACCTCCGAATCAGATCCTGGCCGCCATTCGCACCAGCCTGACCTCTCCCCTGGGTGAGCAGATTTTGGCGGCTCAATCTAGTGCTCCCTCTGGGAGACCCAACGGCAGGTGTTTTGTGCCTGAGGAGTTGCGCACTCGGTTGTTGCGAACCTACCATAACTCCAAGGCCGCGGGGCATCCTGGAAAGAATCAGCTGTCCTGGGCTGTTTCACGTCTGTTCTGGTGGCCTTCTCTACGTTCCGACATCGCCGCATATGTAGCGGCATGCTCCGTTTGTGCCCAGAGTAAGTCCCCTCGGCACCTTCCGTTGGGCCTTTTGCAACCCATAGCCACCGGGGAGCGTCCATGGTCACACCTGGGGATGGATTTCATTGTGGACCTCCCTGCATCCCGAGGCCATACGGTCATTCTCATGATAGTGGATCGGTTTTCCAAAATGTGCCACTGTGTACCTCTCAAGAAGTTACCCTCTGCACAAGAGTTGGCCTCGATTTTTGCCAGGGAGGTCTTCCGGTTGCACAGTTTGCCCAAGGAGATTGTGTCGGATCGGGGGAGTCAGTTTGTGTCCAGGTTCTGGCGCGCCTTTTGCTCCCAGTTGGGGATTCATCTCTCTTTCTCATCGGCCTACCACCCTCAGTCCAATGGGGCCGCAGAACGATCCAATCAGGCCTTGGAGCAATTCCTTCGTTGCTATGTCTCCGATCACCAAGACAATTGGGTTGACCTCCTGCCTTGGGCTGAGTTTGCCAGGAACACGGCGGTGAACTCTTCCTCTGGGACGTCTCCCTTCATGGCCAATTATGGGTTCCAACCTGCCGTGTTACCGGAGGTATTCTCTCCCCAGGATATTCCGGCTGTGGAGGATCACCTTTCCGTCCTACGTGCTTCTTGGGTACAGATCCAGAGGTCCCTTGAGGTCTCTGCGCAGCGCCAGAGACTCCAGGCTGATCGCAGACGAGCGCCCGCTCCTTCCTACCAGGTCGGAGACCGCGTATGGTTGTCCACCCGCAACCTCAACCTTCGAGTGCCCACTCCCAAGCTGGCGCCTCGCTTTGTTGGTCCCTTCCGAGTGCTTCGCAGGGTAAACCCGGTAGCCTATGCCCTTGCGCTTCCTCCTGGCATGCGGATCTCCAACGTGTTTCATGTCTCCCTCTTGAAGCCACTGGTGTGTAATCGTTTCACTTCCTCGATTCCTCGGCCTCGTCCGGTCCAAGTGGGCAATCGTGAGGAGTATGAGGTGAGCAATATCCTGGACTCACGCCTGGTCCGCGGCCGGGTGCAGTTTTTGGTCCATTGGCGTGGTTATGGTCCAGAGGAGCGTTCCTGGGTTCCCTCCGCAGATGTCCATGCTCCTGCCTTGCTCCGAGCCTTCCACGCACGCTTCCCTCAGAAACCGTTCCTTACTCCGCGGAGGAGGGGCCCTTGAGGGGGAGGTACTGTCATGGTCTTACCTCCTTGCTGTTCTCCTTCGTTTGACATGTGCTGGCGGCCATCTTGGTTTCTGGGTTTCTTGTAGCCTCCCACCCTGCGGCTCCTCCTTCCCACTGGGAGGAGCTGGATGCCTAGCTCATATATATAGGAGGTCTGTGGCTTCAGTTCCCTGCTTGGTCCTCCTGTGCTCACATGCTTCTAAGACTGCTGCTGCTTCTGGTTCCTGATCCTGGCTTCGTCTGACTACCCTGCTGATTCCTGATCCTGGCTTCGTCTGACTACCCTGTTGGTTCCTGATCCTGGCTTCATCTGACTACCCTTCTGGTTCCTGATCTCTGGTTTCACAAGACCCTGCTTCGGTTTAGCCATCCATTTGGACTTTTGCCTTACAGCTTTATTTTCAATAAAGCCTTCTTATTTCCACTCATCTCTTGTTGTACGTCTGGTTCATGGTTCCATGACACCAGGTCATCTGGCGCAGCACCCCATCACTCTCCTTCATGGTCAAATAGCCCTTACACAGCCTGGAGGTGTGTTTGGAGTCATTGTCCTGTTGAAAAATAAATGATGGTCCAACTAAACGCAAACCTGATGGAATAGCATGTCGCTGCAAGATGCTGTGCTAGCCATGCTGGTTCACTATGCCTTCAATTTTGAATAAATCCCCAACAGTGTCACCAGCAAAGCACCCCCACACCATCACACCTCCTCCTCCATGCTTCACGGTGGGAACCAGGCATGTAGAGTCCATCCGTTCACCTTTTCTGCGTTGCACAATGACACGGTGGTTGGAACCAAAGATGTCAAATTTGGACTCATCAGACCAAAGCACAGATTTCCACTGGTGTAATGTCCATTCCTTGAGTTCTTTAGCCCAAACAAGTCTCTTCTGCTTGTTGCCTGTCCTTAGCAGTGGTTTCCTAGCAGATATTCTACCATGAAGGACTAATTCACACAGTCTCCTCTTAACAGTTGTTCTAGAGATGTGTCAGCTGCTAGAACTCTGTGTGGCATTGACCTGGTCTCTAATCTGAGCTGCTGTTAACCTGCGATTTCTAAGGCTGGTGACTCGGATGAACTTATCCTCCGCAGCAGAGGTGACTCTTGGTCTTCCTTTCCTGGGGCGGTCCGCATGTGAGCCAGTTTCTTTGTACTGCTTGATGGTTTTTGTGACTGGACTTTGGGCCACTTTCAAAGTTTTCCAAATTTTTCGGACTGACTGACCTTCATTTCTTAAAGTAATGATGGCCACTCGTTTTTCTTTACTTAGCTGCTTTTTTCTTGCCATAATACAAATTCTAACAGTCAATTCAGTAGGACTATCAGCTGTGTATCTACCTGACTTCTCCACAACGCAACTGATGGTCCCAGCCCCATTTATAAGGCAAGAAATCCCACTTATTAAACCTGACAGGGCACACCTGTGAAGTGAAAACCATTTCAAGTGACTACCTCTTGAAGCTCATCAAGAGAATGCCAAGAGTGTGCAAAGCGGTAATCAAAGCAAAAGGTGGCTACTTTGAAGAACCTAGAATATGACATATTTTCAGTTGTTTCACACTTTTTTGTTATGTATATAATTCCACAGGTGTTAATTCATAGTTTTGATGCCTTTAGTGTGAATCTACAATTTTCATAGTCATGAAAATAAAGAAAACTCTTTGAATGAGAAGGTGTGTCCAACTTTTGGTCTGTACTGTATAGCAGACATGCTGCTAAGGGAAAAACAAGCTACCCGTACAGCGTCTTGATAATGATTTGCAGATGTAGCACTCAATGCCTTATCCCTCTGCTGAACACCATGACGCAATACCAATGATAAATGATATATACATGTAGGGATCTCAAGTCTCCCGGACGTTCAGGGAGTCTCCCGCTATTAGATAGCGGCTCCCTGACACCAGCATGTGAAACAATATGTCCCGGATACTAGTGATGTCCAGTCAGGGCCGGACTGGGGATAAAAACCAGCCCTGGAAAAAGTTGCACACCAGCCCCACAACGTTGCGTCATTATTTACTTGTTTATAAAAGGAGAAAGTATTCATTTTAAAACACGTGTGTAAACACGAATATGAACTTTGCCCCACAATAGCTCTTTTGTAGAACCCCATTGTTCATATTACCGTTATACTGGCTAGGGCAGCGCTAAATCCCAGCCATCAGTGCCGTTGACGTCACCGGGGTTCCTGGCAGCCCCATGGAGAGCCCTGGCACGTCACCAGATCTTCAAAAAATGCCTTTGCCCTGCGGGATTTAGCGCAGGGCAAAGGAGAGCATCGGAGCATGAACTGCTCCGATGCTCAAGTCAGAAGGCCTGCCTGGGTGAAAATGGAGGGATGTCCGGGTTCAGCTCTGAACCCGAACAACCCCTTTAATTTATACTCAGATATAGTCCTCCTGTAAGTACCTGGCCTTCCCCCTCTGTCCTCCTCTTCCTCACCCCCTTCTCCTTCTGTCCTCCTTGAATGTATGTCAGCAGCAGCACCAGGAGAAGGACTGGAGCTGCAGGCTGCACAGGGACAAGTGAGTGACTGGCAACCCCTTCCTGCTGTCACAGAGTTGCTGGATTCTCTTGGAAAAGTTGTTGAAGTGCAGCTGCCTGGAGGTGGTGGGCTTCAAGCTTCTCACAGCCACTCTGACCATCATGCATGGAGTTTCAGCTGCCTGGAAGTGACCTCCAGGCTTCTATGTATGAAGGCACAGTAGACTGCTGGGAGCTGCCTGTGTGGAGGCTGAGCAGCCTGCTGGATGCAGAGAGCTGTGTGATCACTGTCCCCTCCTGTACAGAGAGCAGCAAGGGACTCTCCAGGAGTGGCATCGGCTGGGCAGATCCGCTTCTAGGATGTGGGCTCCATGGGCACTCTGTAACCCTCACATGCTTCTTTATACATCACAGCAAGGAGATTGGGGCAGTTGACAGCAGGGCTCTGGCTGGAGGTAGCACTTTGTGAAAGGTTGTCACACAGGTTGTCAGGGGCTGGGAGTGGAGAACATCTTGGTGTGTAACCTGGTGTCACTGTGCTGTACAAAGGATCTGCTGGGCATGGTGCCTCCACAGAGGGCAGATAATCAGATTGACTGAGGAGTAGAGTTGAGCGAACACCTGGATGTTCGGGTTCGAGAAGTTCGGCCGAACTTCCCGAAAATGTTCGGGTTCGGGATCCGAACCCGATCCGAACTTCGTCCCGAACCCGAACCCCAAGTCAATGGGGACCCAAACTTTTCGGCACTAAAACGGCTGTAAAACAGCCCAGGAAAGGGCTAGAGGGCTGCAAAAGGCAGCAACATGTAGGTAAATCCCCTGCAAACAAATGTGGATAGGGAAATGAATTAAAATAAAAATTAAATAAATAAAAATTAACCAAAATCAATTGGAGAGAGGTCCCATAGCAGAGAATCTGGCTTCCCGTCACCCACCACTGGAACAGTCCATTCTCAGATATTTAGGCCCCGGCACCCAGGCAGAGGAGAGAGGTCCCGTAACAGAGAATCTGGCTTCATGTCAGCAGAGAATCAGTCTTCATATCATAGCAGAGAATCAGGCTTCACGTCACCCACCACTGCAACAGTCCATTTTCATAAATTTAGGCCCAGCACCCAGGCAGAGGAGAGAGGTCCCGTAACAGAGGATCTGGCTTCATGTCAGCAGAGAATCAGTCTGCATGTCATAGCAGAGAATCAGGCTTCACGTCAGCCACCACTGCAACAGTCCATTGTCATAAATTTAGGCCCAGCACCCAGGCAGAGGAGAGAGGTCCCGTAACAGACAATCTGGCTTCATGTCAGCAGAGAATTAGTCTGCATGTCATGGCAGAGAATCAGGCTTCACGTCAGCCACCAATGCAACAGTCCATTGTCAGATATTTAGGCCCAGCACCCAGGCAGAGGAGAGAGGTCCCGTAACAGAGGATCTGGCTTCATGTCAGCAGAGAATCAGTCTGCATGTCATAGCAGAGAATCAGTCTTCATGTCATATCAGAGAATCAGGCTTCACGTCACCCACCACTGTAAGAGTCCATTTTCATAAATTTAGGCCCAGCACCCAGGCAGAGGAGAGAGGTCCCGTAACAGACAATCTGGCTTCATGTCAGCAAAGAATCAGTCTTCATGTCATAGCAGAGAATCAGGCTTCACGTCACCCACCACTGTAAGAGTCCATTTTCATAAATTTAGGCCCAGCACACAGGCAGAGGAGAGAGGTCCCGTAACAGACAATCTGGCTTCATGTCAGCAGAAAATCAGTCTTCATGTCATAGCAGAGAATCAGGCTTCACGTCACCCACCACTGCAACAGTCCATTTTCATAAATTTAGGCCCAGCACCCAGGCAGAGGAGAGAGGTCCCGTAACAGACAATCTGGCTTCATGTCAGCAGAGAATTAGTCTGCATGTCATAGCAGAGAATCAGGCTTCACGTCAGCCACCAATGCAACAGTCCATTGTCAGATATTTAGGCCCAGCACCCAGGCAGAGGAGAGAGGTCCCGTAACAGAGGATCTGGCTTCATGTCAGCAGAGAATCAGTCTTCATATCATAGCAGAGAATCAGGCTTCACGTCACCCACCACTGTAAGAGTCCATTTTCATAAATTTAGGCCCAGCACCCAGGCAGAGGAGAGAGGTCCCGTAACAGACAATCTGGCTTCATGTCAGCAGAGAATCAGTCTTCATGTCATAGCAGAGAATCAGGCTTCACGTCACCCACCACTGCAACAGTCCATTTTCATAAATTTAGGCCCAGCACCCAGGCAGAGGAGAGAGGTCCCGTAACAGACAATCTGGCTTCATGTCAGCAGAGAATCAGTCTTCATGTCATAGCAGAGAATCAGGCTTCACGTCACCCACCACTGTAAGAGTCCATTTTCATAAATTTAGGCCCAGCACCCAGGCAGAGGAGAGAGGTCCCGTAACAGACAATCTGGCTTCATGTCAGCAGAGAATCAGTCTTCATGTCATAGCAGAGAATCAGGCTTCACGTCACCCACCACTGCAACAGTCCATTTTCATAAATTTAGGCCCAGCACCCAGGCAGAGGAGAGAGGTCCCGTAACAGACAATCTGGCTTCATGTCAGCAGAGAATTAGTCTGCATGTCATAGCAGAGAATCAGGCTTCACGTCAGCCACCAATGCAACAGTCCATTGTCAGATATTTAGGCCCAGCACCCAGGCAGAGGAGAGAGGTCCCGTAACAGAGGATCTGGCTTCATGTCAGCAGAGAATCAGTCTTCATATCATAGCAGAGAATCAGGCTTCACGTCAGCCACCACTGCAACAGTCCATTTTCATAAATTTAGGCCCAGCACCCAGGCAGAGGAGAGAGGTCCCGTAACAGACAATCTGGCTTCATGTCAGCAGAGAATCAGTCTTCATGTCATAGCAGAGAATCAGGCTTCACATCACCCACCACTGCAACAGTCCATTTTCATAAATTTAGGCCCAGCACCCAGGCAGAGGAGAGAGGTCCCGTAACAGACAATCTGGCTTCATGTCAGCAGAGAATCAGTCTTCATGTCATAGCATAGAATCAGGCTTCACGTCACCCACCACTGTAAGAGTCCATTTTCATAAATTTAGGCCCAGCACCCAGGCAGAGGAGAGAGGTCCCGTAACAGACAATCTGGCTTCATGTCAGCAGAGAATTAGTCTGCATGTCATAGCAGAGAATGAGGCTTCACGTCAGCCACCACTGCAACAGTCCATTGGCATATATTTAGGCCCAGCACCCAGGCAGAGGAGAGAGGTCCCGTAACAGAGGATCTGGCTTCATGTCAGCAGAGAATCAGTCTGCATGTCATAGCAGAAAATCAGGCTTCACGTCAGCCACCACTGCAACAGTCCATTGTCAGATATTTAGGCCCAGCACCCAGGCAGAGGAGAGAGGTCCCGTAACAGAGGATCTGGCTTCATGTCAGCAGAGAATTAGTCTGCATGTCATAGCAGAGAATCAGGCTTCACGTCACCCAACATTGGAACAGTCCATTGGCATATATTTAGGCCCCGGCACCCAGACAGAGGAGAGGTTCATTCAACTTTGGGTAGCCTCGCAATATAATGGTAAAATGAAAATAAAAATAGGATTGAATGAGGAAGTGCCCTGGAGTCCAATAATATATGGTTAAGGGGAGGTAGTTAATGTCTAATCTGGACAAGGGACGGACAGGTCCTGTGGGATCCATGCCTGGTTCATTTTTATGAACGTCAGCTTGTCCACATTGGCTGTAGACAGGCGGCTGCGTTTGTCTGTAATGACGCCCCCTGCCGTGCTGAATACACGTTCAGACAAAACGCTGGCCGCCAGGCAGGCCAGCACCTCCAAGGCATAAAAGGCTAGCTCTGGCCACGTGGACAATTTAGAGACCCAGAAGTTGAATGGGGCCGAACCATCAGTCAGTACGTGGAGGGGTGTGCACACGTACTGTTCCACCATGTTAGTGAAATGTTGCCTCCTGCTAACACGTTGCGTATCAGGTGGTGGTGCAGTTAGCTGTGGCGTGTTGACAAAAGTTTTCCACATCTCTGCCATGCTAACCCTGCCCTCAGAGGAGCTGGCCGTGACACAGCTGCCTTGGCGACCTCTTGCTCCTCCTCTGCCTTGGCCTTGGGCTTCCACTTGTTCCCCTGTGACATTTGGGAATGCTCTCAGTAGCGCGTCTACCAACGTGCGCTTGTACTCGCGCATCTTCCTATCACGCTCCAGTGCAGGAAGTAAGGTGGGCACATTGTCTTTGTAGCGTGGATCCAGCAGGGTGGCAACCCAGTAGTCCGCACAGGTTAAAATGTGGGCAACTCTGCTGTCGTTGCGCAGGCACTGCAGCATGTAGTCGCTCATGTGTGCCAGGCTGCCCAGGGGTAAGGACAAGCTGTCCTCTGTGGGAGGCGTATCGTCATCAGTCCTGCCTTTCCCCCCAGCCACGCACCAGTGATGGACCCGAGCTGCGTTGGGTGCCACCCCGCTGTGACCATGCTTCATCCTCATCCTCCTCCACCTCCTCCTCATCCTCGTCCTCCTCGTCCTCCAGTAGTGGGCCCTGGCTGGCCACATTTGTACCTGGCCTCTGCTGTTGCCAAAAACCTCCCTCTGAGTCACTTCGAAGAGACTGGCCTGAAAGTGCTAAAAATGACCCCTCTTCCTCCTCCTCCTCCTCCTGGGCCACCTCCTCTTCCATCATCGCCCTAAGTGTTTTCTCAAGGAGACATAGAAGTGGTATTGTAACGCTGATAACGGCGTCATCGCCACTGGCCATGTTGGTGGAGTACTCGAAACAGCGCAACAGGGCACACAGGTCTCGCATGGAGGCCCAGTCATTGGTGGTGAAGTGGTGCTGTTCTGTAGTGCGACTGACCCGTGCGTGCTGCAGCTGAAACTCCACTATGGCCTGCTGCTGCTCGCACAGTCTGTCCAGCATGTGCAAGGTGGAGTTCCACCTGGTGGGCACGTCGCATATGAGGAGGTGAGCGGGAAGGCCGAAGTTACGCTGTAGCGCAGACAGGCGAGCAGCAGCAGGATGTGAACGCCGGAAGCGCGAACAGACGGCCCGCACTTTATGCAGCAGCTCTGACATGTCGGGGTAGTTGTGTATGAACTTCTGCACCACCAAATTCAGCACATGCGCCAAGCAAGGGATGTGCGTCAAATTGGCTAGTCCCAGAGCTGCAACGAGATTTCGCCCATTATCACACACCACCAGGCCGGGCTTGAGGCTCACCGGCAGCAACCACTCGTCGGTCTGTTGTTCTATACCCCGCCACAACTCCTGTGCGGTGTGGGGCCTGTCCCCCAAACATATGAGTTTCAGAATGGCCTGCTGACGTTTACCCCGGGCTGTGCTGAAGTTGGTGGTGAAGGTGTGTGGCTGACTGGATGAGCAGGTGGAAGAAGAGGAGGAGGAAGCCGAGAAGGAGGAGGTGGCAACAGGAGGCAAAGAATGTTGCCCTGCGATCCTTGGCGGCGGAAGGACGTGCGCCAAACAGCTCTCCGCCTGGGGCCCAGCTGCCACTACATTTACCCAGTGTGCAGTTAGGGAGATATAGCGTCCCTGGCCGTGCTTACTGGTCCACGTATCTGTGGTTAGGTGGACCTTGCTACAGATGGCGTTGCGCAGTGCACACTTGATTTTATCGGATACTTGGTTGTGCAGGGAAGGCACGGCTCTCTTGGAGAAGTAGTGGCGGCTGGGAACAACATACTGTGGGACAGCAAGCGACATGAGCTGTTTGAAGCTGTCTGTGTCCACCTAGCCTAAATGACAGCATTTCATAGGCCAGTAGTTTAGAAATGCTGGCATTCAGGGCCAGGGATCGAGGGTGGCTAGATGGGAATTTACGCTTTCTCTCAAATGTTTGTGAGATGGAGAGCTGAACGCTGCCAGTGTGACATGGTTGAGACGCTTGGTGACGGAGGTGGTGGTGGTGTTGGTGGTACATCCCCTGTTTGCTGGGCGGCAGGTGCCAACGTTCCTCCAGAGGCGGAGGAAGAGGCCGAGGCGGCAGCAGCAGAAGAGGCCGAGGCGGCAGCAGCAGAAGAGGTAGCAGGGGGAGCCTGAGTGACTTCCTTGGTTTTAAGGTGTTTACTCCACTGCAGTTCATGCTTTGCATGCAGGTGCCTGGTCATGCAGGTTGTGCTCAGGTTCAGAACGTTAATGCCTCGCTTCAGGCTCTGATGGCACAGCGTGCAAACCACTCGGGTCTTGTCGTCAGCACATTGTTTGAAGAAGTGCCATGCCAGGGAACTCCTTGAAGCTGCCTTTGGGGTGCTCGGTCCCAGATGGCGGCGGTCAGGTAGCAGGCGGAGTCTCTTGGCGGCGGGTGTTCTGCTTTTGCCCACTGCTTCCCTCTTTTGCTACGCTGTTGGCTCGGTCTCACCACTGCCTCTTCCTCCGAACTGTGAAAGTCAGTGGCACGACCTTCATTCCATGTGGGGTCTAGGACCTCATCGTCCCCTGCATCGTCTTCCACCCAGTCTTGATCCCTGACCTCCTGTTCAGTCTGCACACTGCAGAAAGACGCAGCAGTTGGCACCTGTGTTTCGTCATCATCAGAGACATGCTGAGGTGGTATTCCCATGTCCTCATCATCAGGAAACATAAGTGGTTGTGCGTCAGTGCATTCTATGTCTTTCACCGCTGGGGAAGGGCTAGGTGGATGCCCTTGGGAAACCCTGCCAGCGGAGTCTTCAAACAGCATAAGAGACTGCTGCATAACTTGAGGCTGAGACAGTTTCCCTGGTATGCATGGGGGTGATGTGACAGACTGATGGGGTTGGTTTTCAGGCGCCATCTGTGCGCTTTCTGCAGAAGACTGGGTGGGAGATAATGTGAACGTGCTGGATCCACTGTCGGCCACCCAATTGACTAATGCCTGTACCTGCTCAGGCCTTACCATCCTTAGAACGGCATTGGGCCCCACCATATATCGCTGTAAATTCTGGCGGCTACTGGGACCTGAGGTAGTTGGTACACTAGGACGTGTGGATGTGGCAGAACGGCCACGTCCTATCCCAGCACCAGAGGGTCCACTAACACCACCACGACCATGTCCACGTCCGCGTCCCTTACTAGATGTTTTCCTCATTGTTATGGTTCACCACAACAACAAAAATATTATTTGGCCCAATGTATTGTATTCAAATTCAGCTGAATATAAATTTGAGGCCTAGTATTTAGGCGCTGGGTGACCGGTATGGATTTACTAACAGAATTAGACTTGGAAATGCACAGTAGCGTGTGTGTGAAGTTATTCTGAATGACCCTATGTGCACCTTGAATATTATATACCCTTTTAGGGATAGATTTCAAATAGCTCTGATATAGCAGAAACCACTAAATTATGAAATTGCTAAATTGGGAATTGTATTTCAACCCAGAACAAAAAATGTGCTTTGGCGGACACTAAATAACTTGCCCATCCACAACAGGACAGCGGTAACGACAGATTTAGCGGGATATAAATTTGAGGCCTATATATTTAGGCGCTGGGTGACCGGTATGGATTTAGTGACAGAATTAGACTTGGAAATGCACAGTAGCGTGTGTGTGAAGTTATTCTGAATGACCCTATGTGCACCTTGAATATTATATACCCTTTTAGGGATAGATTTCAAATAGCTCTGATATAGCAGAAACCACTAAATTATGAAATTGCTAAATTGGGAATTGTATTTCAACCCTGAACAAAAAATTTGCTTTAACGGACACTAAATAACTTGCCCAGCCACAACAGTACAGCGGTAACGACAGATTTAGCGGGATATAAATTTGAGGCCTAGTATTTAGGCGCTGGGTGACCGGTATGGATTTACTGACAGAATTAGACTTGGAAATGCACAGTAGCGTGTGTGTGAAGTTATTCTGAATGACCCTATGTGCACCTTGAATATTATATACCCTTTTAGGGATAGATTTCAAATAGCTCTGATATAGCAGAAACCACTAAATTATGAAATTGCTAAATTGGGAATTGTATTTCAACCCTGAACAAAAAATGTGCTTTGACGGACACTAAATAACTTGCCCAGCCACAACAGTACAGCGGTAACGACAGATTTAGCGGGATATAAATTTGAGGCCTAGTATTTAGGCGCTGGGTGACCGGTATGGATTTAGTGACAGAATTAGACTGGGATATGGCCAAAAAATAACCACACTATTGCTGGTTAAATGCACTTGGTGTGACAGCTTGACCAACCACACTACTGAGGGTTAAATGCACTTGGTGACGGGCGCAGCTTGCCCCTGATGTAGTATATGGCCAAAAAATGAACAGACTATTGCTGGTTAAATGCACTTGGTGTGACAGCTTCACCCTGATGTAGGCTTTAGCCAAAAAACAACCACACCATTGAGGGTTAAATGCACTTGGTGACGGGCGCAGCTTGCCCCTGATGTAGTATATGGCCAAAAAATGAACAGACTATTGCTGGTTAAATGCACTTGGTGTGACAGCTTGACCAACCACACTACTGAGGGTTAAATGCACTTGGTGACGGGCGCAGCTTGCCCCTGATTTAGTATATGGCCCAAAAATTAACAGACTATTGCTGGTTAAATGCACTTGGTGTGACAGCTTCACCCTGATGTAGGCTTTAGCCAAAAAACAACCACACCATTGAGGGTTAAATGCACTTGGTGACAGGCGCAGCTTGCCCCTGATGTAGTATATGGCCAAAAAATAAACAGACTATTGCTGGTTAAATGCACTTGGTGTGACAGCTTCACCCTGATGTAGGCTTTAGCCAAAAAACAACCACACCATTGAGGGTTAAATGCACTTGGTCGCAGCTTGGATGCACTTGGTCGCAGCACCGCACAAGACACAAAATGGCCGCCGATCACCCCAGAAAAAAGTGACTGACAAACGGTCTGGGCAGCCTAAAAACAGTGAGCAATTGAATTTCAGCAGCTCAATGATGCACAGCTGCAGATCGATCGATTAATCAAGTCCTTTGGAGGAGTTAATCTGCCTTATCCCGCCCTACTGTCGCAGCCGCAACCTCTCCCTACGCTAATCAGAGCAGAGTGACGGGCGGCGCTATGTGACTCCAGCTTAAATAGAGGCTGGGTCACATGGTGCTCTGGCCAATCACAGCCATGCCAATAGTAGGCATGGCTGTGACGGCCTCTTGGGGCAAGTAGTATGACGCTTGTTGATTGGCTGCTTTGCAGCCTTTCAAAAAGCGCCAAGAAAGCGTCACAAAAGCGCCAAGAAAGCGACGAACACCGAACCCGGACTTTTACGAAAATGTCCGGGTTCGGGTCCGTGTCACGGACACCCCAAAATTCGGTACGAACCCGAACTATACAGTTCGAGTTCGCTCATCCCTACTGAGGAGGGCTTGTACTTTGGAGAAGAATATGTGGCTTCATGTGACAGAGCAGAGGAATCGCACAGAAGAGTGTGTGGATGAGGATACGTCGTGTCTCCAGGAGATCTGCCCCTGACATCTCCAAGTGACAGACACTGCTGGACCCCCCTGGCACCCTGCACACAGAGCCTTCCTGTATGTATGGCTGGTGCCAACTTGTGATCAGATCTGACAGTCTGAAGCCAGGAAGCACTGCCACCCTGTCCCCAGGTCTGCTCTGTGCATGCACCCAGAGCCCTCTGTGCCCACGCCGGTGATGCCATGTCCCGCAACCATAGTTGCGTGGGAGGTGATGTGGGAGGCTCTGGGCTCTGGATAAAAAGCAGCTCTGGAGGTAAAGGCAGGGGCAGGGACCGTTACTACGGCACGAAAGATGTGGAGTCGGGGCAACAGGGTGCTGTTGAACTCCAGTAGAGGGGACGGGCTGCTTCTCCTGGGCACCGGTGACACTGGCAGGGGCAGCGGTGTGGGACCAGGAGGGGGCTTGCAGGAGAGCCGCCGGGGGAAGCAGGGAGCTCGCATGAGCTTATTGGGGAAGCCGCTGTCGTACAACAGCAGCCAGAGCTGCCGGAGGAACGTGAAGTACCGGAGGCTGCATAACTACCTGTGCAACGTGCTGGAGAGACCCCAGGGCTGGTCATTTGTCTACCACGTCTTTGTGAGTACCGGACACCGTGCTGCTGTGTATAATGCACCGCCACTCGCCACATGTGGGCATGGCCCTGACATCAAATACATATCAGGGAAAGCTATACTGTGCATTTATAATGTGTGCAGGGTGCCAGGGGGTCCAGCAGTGTCTGTCACTTGGAGTTGTCAGCGGCAGAGCTCCTGGAGACACGACGTATCCTCATCCACACACTCTTCTGTGCGATTCCTCTGCTCTGTCACATGAAGCCACATATTCTCCTCCAAAGTACAAGCCCTGCTCAGTCAATCTGATTCCCTGCCCTCAGTGGAGGCACCATGCCCAGCAGGTCCTTTGTACAGCACAGTGACACCAGGTTACACACCAAGATGTTCTCCACTCCCAGCCCCTGACAACCTTTCACAAAGTGCTACCTCCAGCCAGAGCCCTGCTGTCAACTGCCCCAATCTCCTTGCTGTAATGCATAAAGAAGCATGTGAGGGTACAGAGTGCCCATGGAGCCCAGATCCTAGAAGCTGATTTGCCCAGCCGATGCCACTCCTGGAGATTACTATAAACTGGAGACTGTATGTAAACTAATAGTATACACTACATAACCCTGACAGCCTGCACAGTAACATGTGGGCACAGCCCTGGCATCCAATACATATCACAGAGAGCTATACTGTGCATTATAAGCTATACTGCACAGTATAGCTCTCTGTGATATATATTGGATGCCAGGGATGTGCCCACATGTGACTGTGCAGGCTGTCAGGGTTATGTAGTGTATATTAGTGTACATACATTTCTTATAATTTACAAGACTGTATGTAAATAATTTACACTACATAACCCTGACAGCCTGCACAGTCGCATGTAGGCACAGCCTGGCCCTTCTTACCCCCAGTATTTGCGGCTCCTCAAGTCCTCTCAGGGCTGTTTGCATCGGTCATGACGGCGGGCGGCAGACACAGGGGTTGGGCTCTGCTTCTGGCATATTGAATCTGGAGGTGAGGCCACTTGCAGGAAGAGAGGGGCGGCCACACACAGGACAGCCAGCCAGGAGGATCACGGGCTGCTGCTCACAGTGACACCAGGTGGTCGGAGGGAGCAGTGCCGCTCCCACGGAGGCCGGCCGCCGGCCTGCTCAGCTCCACCCACCGGCCACCACTACAGAGCTTTCAGATTCGGCCTGCCGGCCGCCGAGAGAGGTGCAGACACATCTTAAAGCGGCCCACCGGGAAATTTCCCGGTATCCCGGTAGGCCAGTCCGGCCCTGTGTCCAGTTCATGAACGAATCATTCTTTTGAATCTATTCAGTTTACTGAACCGGAGGAGTCGATTCCTCTGACTGAGCTGATCCGTTTGAACAGCTCAGTCAGATAGCAGAGCAGAGAGACGCTGGCAGCAGGGAGGAGCGTAATCTGATCCTAGAGTGGAAGCCAGCCCCGCCCCTCCCCGCCCACCCCGGCCTGCAACCAATCAGAGCTGACGCAAGCACTAGCAGCACTGAGTCACACAGTACAGGGAGTCTAAGAATCGAATGAGTCTACAGGTTAAAAGAAAGCCTCCCGGAAATGAGAAGTGCATCTCCCTGAAATTAGTTTTTGCAGGTTGGGATGTCTTTACATGTCATGTGGACGGGTCATTCTAGAAGGCACAGAAGTAACTTTCATGCCCAAAAAGTTTAAAGAAGTAACGCTACTCACCCACTGTTTGCTGAGGCATACTATGACCGCTCATAAGTAATGGTTCACCACTACCCATTAGTGGCATTGACGAGCCATGCGAGCGATACCTCACACCTGGGGAAATAAATGAAGGAAAACAACATGAAAAAAATACATGATTGTTATGTCATTTCACATGGACAAATAAATGGGGATTAGTATTTGTAGAAATGCTCATTGCTGATAATTGCTCTGTGTAGAGGTGCTCATTCATTGGGTGATGGTCTCAGTAGATCGCCCCATGTAGACAGGGATCTGCTCTGTATAGGGACAAGCAATTGCAGTAGTGATCGCTAGTCCTCATACAGTGGAGGTGATTGCTGCATGTAATTGCCGCTCTCATCTCCCTGATGATCAAGCAATTATCAGGAAAGAATGGATCATTCCAGATAATTGCTTATAATATCAGTCCATGCAAAAGGACCTTTAATAATGTCAGAATACACAGCAAAATTTCACAGGAAGTCTGAGAAGATCCCTGTTTAGAGGAAACTAATAATCAGTTGCCAATATCATATTCTGTGCAGTGTATGAGTCCTCACTTTTGATGTACCAAAAGGTTTTCACATAATCTTGCTGTACTAGAAAGGGTTTCATGGTGTGACATCTGTTGCTGCCCCCATGATGCAGGATGGCAGCTAGGTCATACCCAGACAAGACAGTCAAAATGATTGGAGACGGTAATGGCGTTCGAGACAACACAATCCTTGTTAATAATAATGTGATAACTCTTAATGTTGGCCTGCAAATTGTAAGAAGAATGCCCTAATGGAAGTTGGCCATGAAAATGGCTTATAAGACCCATGTTTTGAGACCCGAGCCAGGTCTCTGGTGGTCTTCTCTGTGCGGGGGGCAATGTGTGCACGTATTCTCATTATTTATTTGCTTCTCTCAGACTCTTCTTAGTGTAGCCCCTCTATTCTAGATAAACTCTTCTCAAACTTCCACTGTGAGACAAGGAATTATTGAAGAGAGCAGATCTTCTTCAGCAACATCCAAAACTCCTTCTCAAGAGCATTCAGGTATTTACTGTATAATCTTTATTGTGACTGAGTGAAAGTGTCCAAAGCTTCTTGTTGTGCATCAGCCCATTTAACCAAAGGATCAAATGCACAAAGCTTTTATGTTGAGGATTATTTCGGTTATACCTCTTCCCTGTAATGTCAAATAGAAAACTCTTGGCGGTAGCAAAGAAAGGAGGAGTTAAATATCGCAAGTAGGCGTCAAGTTTGGGGAGTAAAACAATATGTTATATAGATCAAGGTTTCCATTGTGTGTATTGTAGTATCCTGCCCCACTGTCTCAGGTGGGATGTCCTCATTTTGGGAGTTATGTGGCCACCCTAACTGCGGTGCTAAGTGTTATACTGATTGGCGGAGCAGCAGTGAGTGGGAACTACTAGTTCTGTCACACACTCCAGCAGTGACGGACACCATCGGTGCAACCAAAGGGGGAAGTAGGAGCAGTGTGACTACCAACTCGCCTACCTGCCTGTGAGGGTGCCGCCACCTCCTGCCCCTGGGCCCTGGCTAGCCTAGAACTAAAGCCTGAGCAGTAAGCACGGATTGCTGCGTCCACACAGCTCCCATAAGGCTGAAGAGACCTGAATGGACTGTCATTACATTTTACATATGGTGATAATATATGGACTGAGGTGATTACATATGGTTTGGGGTATTAAATTGTCAGCTCTGAGGCCCTGAGTCTGACTCAGGCTTGTAGTATGTCTCCCTGGGTGGCGACTAATGTGCCATGTGTACCAAGAGGTCTGAAGCTGCAGAAGACGTGCAGATTACAATAAGTGTTTTCTAATGATATTTATGATGTGTAATCATAATCATTTTAGCTAATTATTTATTGTCTACATTTATTGCAAAAAATTATAGGTAGTGCAGTACTAGAGGGGAGAGCTAGAATAGCAAGGGAGGAGGACTAGCTGCTCCCACTCCATAGGGCTTCAAGAGGACCTTTCATGCGAGTTTATTAAGGGAGATGTATAAAGTACCTGTACTTGCTGCATTTTGCTTGATTTTTTAAAATATGCCTCCTATGCCCCGCACAGTATGCGAATACTGAGCATCGGAGCAATGAGGAGGAGAAAAAACCTCCCTGGCTGTGACGCTCTGCACTGTAATTGGACAGCGCTACAGCCAGGGAGAAGGAGACGCCCACAGAGAAAATTGTAGTCTCCTCCTCATTGCGCCGATGCTCAGTATTAGCATACTAAGCAGGAGAAAACCAGCGGGGCATAGGAGGCATATTTAAAAAATCCAAGCAGGGTGGCAGCGTCAGCGGGTGGTACCCCGCAAGTACAGGTATATATCTCCCTTAATAAAATCGGATGAAAGGTCCTCTTTCAGGGTCCAGAGATCCAACTCTATCTGTGAGGAACACTACTCCAGGGAGATTGCAAGGTTCATTGCTATAGATATCTTTAAAACAGCACTTACAGTCAGCAGATTGAGCAGCACTGATAGCTATACTGACAGTGCTGCAGGTGAGGGACTACAGCTGAGACACTCATCAGCTAGATCACATACAAGCCAGGCCAACTCGTAAAAGCCTGTAATTTCACCAAGTGGACACCTCCAGCCAGTTTAGGAGAGATATATCCGCAAGATAGCATACTAGCGGTGCCATGATCTGCCCCTCTGCCAGCCACCATACCTCATCATCTGGAGAGAGGGATTGTACTGTATACTACTACTGTTGGATGTACTACAGCATGGATGTCAAACTCATGGCCCTCCAGATGTTGCAAAACTACAACTCCCATCATTCCCTGATAGCTGTAGTATGCCCAGGCATGATGGGAGTTGTAGTTTTGCAACAGCTGGAGGGCCACGAGTTTGACATCCCTGTACTACAGCTTCAATTTTGCACTAAGTAAAAACAGACTTTTATTCTTCTACTTCTGGCCTGATTCCTTATACCATCTTCACTGCACTTCCTCTCCCCACTGCACTTTTTTTGAGGCTGGTGGTTCTTGACTAGATTATTTTGGTGTTAATTATCGTTTTACAGCTCACAGTAAATGCTGGTAATAAGTTCTTATCAGTATATGGAGCTTTAGAAAAGAATTACTTAGAATCTTTATCATTCATTATGGTTTTCCAGTTTGTCTGTAAAAAATGTTGGCTGTCTGATTTTGGGATAAGTTTTCCGGAAAAAAATAAAATTCTGGTTGCCAGCCCTGATTAGGTCATCAATATCAGAATCTAAGAAAAAAAACTTTAATTTGTTATTCAGTCTTCTTGGAACATTCACTTTATCACTCACTGGTGGCCAGTTGGGTTGGAAACTTACATACTGTAAATGACTGATGTTACTGCATTACCTACAAAATTTGTGGATTACACTTGTTTTTTCCACATGGATTTTTGTTCGGAAAAACCACAGCATAATACAGTACCAGCAAAGTGGATGGAATTTGACAAGTCTTATGTACACTTGTGTATCTTTTACGAACGGAATTGACCTGCCATGAGGATTTTAACATTTTTAAACTCCGCTGTATATTAATTGTGAGATTCCGCCCCATACACAGTGTTTTTTTTTCTCATAGATTTCAATAGGGTTGCTAAAAAAAACTGAAAATCTGCAGCAAAAAACACATGAAACTGCCCAAAGATGCACCAAAACCACGATAAATAGTGCTGATTTGTGCAATTTTAATGCAGATTTTAGCTTTTTAGAGGCTTGTATGTTTCTGATGTGAGTGGGGGGAGAATTTCTGATCTCTTCCTTGTGAGCAGAACACAATCTGATACCTCATAGCTGCTATTGTTTTTCATTTAGTTGCAAACTAACACAGTTGTAACACTGGCGTAGGAAACATCAGCCTTCGTATAATCTGCCTCATGGTGTTTTGTAGATTTTTTGCAGTGTGGCTTTCAGTTAAAGAGGAAAAGTCACCTCCTCTGACATGTCCGCTGTAGTAACTACTTGTAGTAATTCCTCTTTAATAACAATTCTTGCTCTATGTTGTACCATTCCTCTGTTATTTTTACTAGAAGTTTATGAATGAATTGTCAGCAGCTTGCAGTAAAGGTACAGATGGGTGTTACCAGTTGGGGGGTGTCTCTGCAAAGTCTGACACCAGCAGCACTGATTGGACAGAGTCAGACACACCAGCAACTGGTAACGCCCAGCAGTACCTTTACTGTACATTGCTGGCAATTTATTTGTAAACGTTTAGCAGGAATAATAAAGGAATGGCACAGCATAGAGTCATAAGAATAGATGCTCCATAATTGTTATTACATGGGGAATGCAAATAGTTGCTATGGCTAATTTCACACTAGTGAACGCGTGCCCCGGACTACCGCTCCGGCCATATTGACTATAATGGGGGCGGGCCGGAGTTCCGGCGGCATCACTGCAAACGTGTCGAGAGGCAGCCGGAATAAAACTACGACACCCGCCGGAACAGCCTGCCGGAATTCCTTGCCGCTGGTGTGAAACTAGCCTAAAACTGTCAGGAGAGGTGACAGGTCCTCTTTGAGGGTGCATGCATATGGGGGAGTTGGAAGGGAGAGCTGACTGCCTAGAAAGCGTTTGGCCATTGGTTATCTAAATTGTATGGAACTATATGGCATCCGTTAATGTATAATTTTTTTGTATGCATTAAACAGATGGCAAAAACGTGATGTGAACCCATCCTTTACTGGGACGCAACATTTTTTTGGCTCTTTTTAAAAGGCTCAATTGATAATTCTGCCTTAAATCATCTCGGCAGGCTAAACACGGCCACTTTTGCGACTTTTTGAAGCCAGAATTCTGTCGCGCTGGGCTGTATAAATTTTCTCCATTATTCCTCTTCAAAAGACTTACATAACAGTCCTAAAAGTAAAATTAAAGTAGTTCTCCGGGTTCAGGGCTGAACCCGGTATAAGTTTTTATTTTACTATATATGAGTGGCGCATAGGAACATTTCCTTGCCCCCCCTTGCCTTGTGCTGCATCACACAGCGCAAGGTCTCTTTGTTTACTGCCGGTGACGTACCGGGCTTTACATCACTATGCTGAGCAGAGACTTCTTCCTTCAGTGAGCCCAGTGACGTCACCGGCACAGACGGTCTTTAGCGCTGTCGTGGGCAGTTTTGCAGGTGGGTACTATGCTACATTGCCTCCAAAACAGCCTAGACCCTGCTCCACTCATATATAGTAAAAGAATAAAGAATAGCTTTATATCCCGGTTCAGCCCTGAACTCGGAGAAGCCCTTTAAATACATGAGCAGCATTTCCTTTAGGCTATAGCATACCTGAACATGTTAAATCCAGACCTCCACCTGAAACAAAAACAGATGAGAATTACAAGAACTAGTCATGAGTGTCCTGGATCCATATATTTAAAAGGGTTGCCCAGGTCTGTGTCAGCTGATTGGCTGCAGCAGTCACGTGAGGTGGTCTCAGCATCATAGCTGCAGGACAGCCACAGTGGGAAAACCGCAGCGGTGGGGCACTTCCCAGGTGAGACATACTTTTTTGTTATAATAAGATAATATACTACAACTCCTGCTCCATTCACCTCTCCCTGAAGAAGAATCATAGGGTGGGATTTTGGAATTGTTCCAGGGCATGGTACAACCTGAGTATTAGCCACTGAGAGCAACCCGCCATATGTATGATATGAACTTGGTTCTGACATAACATGTGCTGTATTGTGCTCTGTTCTGGTTCTGCATTGATGTAACAAGCTTTGTTCTGGTGCCCGATTTATGTGCTTGGTTCTGATTCTTGTTTCTTCCAGCGCACACTTATGGATGAGTTTAATATTGTGAGTGCAGGTAGGAAGGGATCTAAATTATCTGCATGCAAGTACACTGCACATTTTACACAGCATGTAATCAGGATTTTTATAACCCTATCTGTGGATGTTCTGAACCCCCAATGGGCCTCACAATCTAAGTTCCCTATCAGTATGTTTTTGGAGTGTGGGAGGAAATCGGAGTAACCGGAGGAAACCCATACAAACACGGGGAGAACATACAAACTCCATGCAGATTCGAACCTAGGACCTGAGCGCTGCAAGGCACCATGTTGCCCAATGTCCACTCTATAGTGTGTGGGGGTTGTCAATTTACTGTTCTCTTCAGGTTGCAGAAAGGATGGGTGCACTCCTGCCTGGTGATGATGGGAATACGGCTAAATATATATTTATAAAACACCTCCCCCCCCCCCCAAAGTGGGGGGAAAATGGCCGTGTGTTTTATAAAGTGAATACTAGTGAGCGCTTCCATTATGGAAACACTCACTAGTATGCATTAGGTGCCGGGAGTGGGGAAGAAGCGCTGCAGGTGCTTCCGGTACTCACCCTCTCTGCTGGAGATGAAGAGGAGCTGCGGCGCAGGAGAGGTAAGAGGAGTTTTTTATTTTATTCTGATCTGGGGTCTGATGGGGGTCAGAAACAAAGGTATAATTTGAGGTCTGATGGGGGGTCTCACATAGAAGGCTGATATGGGGGTCAGATATGATGTCCTGATATGGGGGTCTGATGTGATGTCCTGATATTTATGGGGGTCTGATCTGAGGATCTGATCTGAGGTTTGATGAAAAATATATTTTTTCTTATTTTCCTCCTCTAAAATCTGGGGTGTGTCTTATAAAGCAAAAAATAGGATTGATTACATATATATACAAGGTCGGACTGACCAATCGGGCACTCGGGCATGGACCGAGGGCCCGTGGCCACTAGGGGTCCCGTGAGAAGCTCCTGGTACCTTAAATTGGTTGCCAGCAGGGCCGTTTCTAGAGCCGGGCCAGGGCTGCCACCGCATGGAGGAGGCTGAAGGAAGGGGGGATTTAGGCAGCTCTGACCTGTGAGGAACTTTCTTCACAGTGAGTACAAACCATAATGTACATGTGCTGGAGCCTGTGCATGAGGGATGATCAGTGTATGAGGGGAGATACTGGGGGGGAAGGGGGTGCTCACTATATGAGGGGAGACGCTGGGGGGTGCTCACTATATGAGGGGAGATGCTGGGGCAGGGGGGTGCTCAATATATGAGGGGAGATGCTGGGGCAGGGGGGTGCTGATTACATGAGGGGAGATGCTGGGGCAGGGGGGTGCTGAGTACATGAGGGGATATCCTGGGGGGGGGGGTGCTCAGTTGATGTGAGGAGATGCTGGGGGGGTGCTCACTATATGAGGGGAGATGCTGGGGCAGGGGGGGTGCTCAGTATATGAGGGGAGATGCTGGGGGGGGTGCTCAATATATGAGGGGAGGATGCTGGGGCAGGGGGGTGCTAAGTACATGAGGGGAGATGCTGGGGGGCTCAGTATATGAGAGGAAATCCTGTGGAGGATGGGGGTGCTCAGTACATGAGGGGAGATGCTGTGGAGGATGGAGGTGCTTAGTGTATGAGGGGATATACTGTGTGGAGGATGGGGGTGCTCAGTGTATGAGGGAGATACTGTGGAGGATGGGGGTGCTCAGTGTATGAGGGGAGATACTGTGTGGAGGATGGGGGTGCTCAGTGTATGAGGGGAGATGGTGTGGAGGATGGGGGTGCACAGTACATGAGGGGAGATACTGTGGATGATGAAGGTGCTTAGTGTATGAGGGGATATACTGTGTGGAGGATGGGGGTGCTCAGTGTATGAGGGAGATACTGTGGAGGATGGGGGTGCTCAGTGTATGAGGGGAGATACTGTGGATGATGGGGGTGCTTAGTGTATGAGGGGAGATACTGTGAAGGATGGGGGTTCTCAATGTATGTGGGTAGATACTGTGGCGGCAATACTGTTGCGCAAATGGCCTGGCGCTGTGT